>NW_027637964.1:262500-265000 GCF_951216825.1 Electrona antarctica | reverse complement strand
ATTTTACGGGGGCCAGTTTCGAATTGCAGCCATCCGTAGCTGCCCTTTGAGAGCGGTTTTGAAGGAGTCAAGGGATTCGCATGTCTTAATGACTGTTGGTAGGGCGTTCCACATTTTGGTGGCATAGGAGCGAAAAGAATTTAGTCCCTTGTTTGTGCCGAATCTGGGTTGAACATGATTCGTTGCACTCCCTCTGGTGTTGTGGGTGTGGACTTCGTTAACATTAAGGAAGTATCTACACAGGTACATGGGTATCTTGGTGGAGTATCGAATCTTGTGGACCAGACCCATTGCAAGATGCTGTACTCTGTCGCCGACCCTAAGCCATGCCAGTCTGTCAAAGTGGGCAGGGGTGAGGTGGGTTCGGGGGGTGAGGCCAAGTAGGAGCCTGACCAGTTTGTTTTGGGAGGTCTGGAGCCTAGTTTTAAGGGCCTTTGAGGTGCTGTGGTACCAGGAGGTGCATGCATAGTCAAAGAAGCCTTGTACAAGGGCTCCTGTTAAGGTCTTCAAGGTGTTTTTGTCGACCAGTGAGTGTTTTTGTCCCAACTTGCTCCGGGCAATAGAGACCATGTATGCAGGAACAAGGGCCAAGGTGGTGACCCCAGATGGCAACGGCGAGGAGTTTGATATCCGGGCTGGGGTAATGCAGGGGGATACCCTAGCTCCCTTCCTCTTCATCATAGTCCTGGACTATGCACTCAGGAAAGCCATCAGTGGACGAGAGCAGGATCTTGGGGTCGAGACGACATCCCAAAGTAGTCCTGACAGACCTGGACTATGCGGATGACATCAGCCTGCTCTCCGACAACGTGGAACAAGCTCAGGAACTCCTGAACAGAGTAGAGCTGGAGTGTGCCAATGTTGGCCTTAGGCTAAATGCCAAGAAAACTGAGGTTATCACCTATAACATCTCACCGGAACATCCACCTCTCACAACAACAGGAGGCACTGTGCTGAAGGAAGTCAAGGACTTCAAGTACCTGGGCTCATGGGTCAACTCAACCGAGCAAGATCTGAAAGTGAGGAAGGCACTTGCATGGAGGGCCCTGAATGGCATGACCAGTGTATGGAACTCCAATCTCCCCCGACAAATCAAACTCAGCTTCTTCTACGCAACAGTGGAGTCTGTTCTCCTATACGGCAGTGAATGCTGGACCCTGAAGCCAACCCTGCAGAAGTCCCTTGACGGGTGCTACACCAGAATGCTGCGTGCAGTACTTAACATCAGCAAGACTGTACATGTTACTAACAAGACTCTGTATGAGGGATTACCAAGGGTGAGCCAGAAAATAGCAGCCAGGAGAATGAGACTAGCAGGACACTGCCAAAGGCATCAAGAACTGCCAGCCAGCAAACTGGTGCTCTGGGATCACGAGGACGTCCCACGCTAACATAATTATGTGGATGTACTCAAGAGCGATGCAGGAGCACAAAGTACCAACGAACTGGCCAGATGTATGGAGAACCGGGATGACTGGAAACGACGATGGAGGGCTCGTCTGAGGACGACCTAGAGAGAGAGAGTGAGGACATCCTGTAAAGGAATCTTGTTCTTTGGTTGACTTTTTTGATTACGTTGGTGGCCATTTTATCACCGGAAAGATTAGCCTCCAGGATGGAACCTAGGTAGGTAATTTCATCTTTACGTGTGATAACATTGTCACCCACTCTAACCAAGAAGCCATTTGCCTTGCTGAGATTACTATTAGATCCAAAGAGAATGGATTCAGTTTTTCCCAGGTGTAAAGATAGTTTGTTATCAGCGAGCCAGGTGCAGATTCTACCGAGTTCAGAGCTGAGGGCATTTTCAACCTGCAGTTTGTCCCTGTCCGAGACCAGCAGTGCCGAGTCATCTGCGAACAGGAACAAGTTGCAGTCACAAGCTGAAGTCATGTCGTTAACATATATTAGGAACAGTAGAGGCCCTAGTATGCTTCCTTGTGGAACGCCACAGCTCACTGGGAGGGGGGGGGACAGTGTTCCGTTCACTTCCACCATCTGTGCTCTCCCCTCCAGGTAGGATTGCATCCAGCTCACTGATGTGCTATCGAAACCAATTGCTTTTAGCTTGTTAACCAGTATGGAGTGGTTCACTGTGTCAAAAGCCTTTTGGAGGTCCAGCATGACCATGCCGCAGTATTTGCCAGCGTCCACCTCTTGTTTGATGTGGTCGCTCAAATAGAGAAGGCATGTGTCAGTGGAGTGGGATGTTCTGAAGCCAGATTGGAACTCGTACAATAATTTATTAGTGGCAAGATACTTTTCAACCTGTTCATAGACTATTTTTTCCATCACTTTCGAGATGGAGCTTAGAATAGAAAACCAGTCTGTGTCTCATAGGAGGGCTGTGGGCGGTTCAGAAACCAGTCTGTGTCTCATAGGAGGGCTGTGGGCAGTTCAGAAACCAGTCTGTGTCTCATAGGAGGGCTGTGGGCAGTTCAGAAACCAGTCTGTGTCTCATATGGGATGTGGGCGGTTCAGAAACCAGTCTGTGTCTCAT
>NW_027637964.1:252500-255000 GCF_951216825.1 Electrona antarctica | reverse complement strand
AAAATGTCCTTTTTAAAAACCGCATGTTTCTATATCAGTGGTTCTCTCAATATTTCATGTCAAGGACCCCAAAAATTATATGTAATATGCCCCCCCCCCCCCCCCCCCCAGAAGCAAAGATTTGAGTTAAAAACTGAAACTCTGAAAGAATATATATTAAAATATTTGAGGCACATCTTCACGATTTTTCTAAAAACGCAGATCTACAAGCTCGTAGCGCGCCACTCGGTGGCGTAGATCTGCTATTTTTCAATAGCTAAAGTATAACTGAATGCTTGAAACACCAAAAGGGGTTCCCGCCCAAAATGGGTTAAGAGCGTCTGCTAAATGCTTCAATTGTAAATATATGTAAATATAATACACAGTGATGAAGAAACGGTGATTACACCAGGAATTATATTAACCCACAAAAGCCAAAAATAGCAGATCTAGATCTGCTATTTTGGTTCTGCGTTCCGCCACGCGGCGCGCGGCCGCGTGGCGTGCTATGAGCTGCATTCCACCACGCGGCGCGCGGCCGTCTGCGTTCTGCCACGCGGCGTGCGGCCACACGGCGCGCGGCCACACGGCGCGCGGCCACGCGGCGCACGGCCACGCGGCGCGCGGCGCGTGTAAATCTGTCATAATTCAACCCGTTAAACCAAATGCCTCTTAATCCCAAAACCCTAATCTGGTCCTAGGACCCAAATCTGAAACACACACACACAAAAACAACCATTTAACACACAGGCACGCACGCACGCACGCACGCACGCACGCACGCCACCCCCCCGTCATGTTTAACAGACAAGCACAACAGTCAGCAGTCAGCTGTGTATGTGTGTGTGTGTGTACTGTGTGTGTGTGTGTGTGTGTGTGTGTGTGTGTGTGTGTGTGTGTGTGTGTGTGTGTGTGTGTGTGTGTGTGTGTGTGTGTGTGTGGCGGGGGGGGGGTGGTTAATCACATCCAGTGAAGAGCAGCAGATGTTCTGATCACTGGAGCCAAAACCACTCAGATCTCCATATATGGGCCTATGGTACTAGATGGGGGGGGGGGGGCAACTGGTGGCCCGGGGGCCACATGCGGCCCCCACCTTCACTTAATGTGGCCCTCAGGTTAATGTCAGAATACTGATATAAGCTCAATGCTTCAACACACAGTATACATTAATAAAAGGCATTTGAAATTACATGAAAATTTATTATTTGCAGGATTCCAATTAAAAAATTGCAAAAAATAATGCAAGATTTCAATTTGAATATAGCAAAAAATAGCCGATCTACGAGCTTTGAGCTTGTAGATCATCTATTTTTGCTACGACAGTAACATATGGCCCTCTAGGGAGTGAGAATATAGTGGCTCCTCTCCATCGTCTAAGTTGCCCAGCCCTGCAGTAGATCTGTGAGCCGGTAACAAGTCTTGATTGATTGATTGATTGATTGACAGCTAGAGCTAGATTAAGCTAGAGTTATTGAGGGGCGTTAGCCCCTCCTATATTCAGCTATAGTGTAGATTTATAGGGCGCTAGCCCCTCCTATATTCAGCTATAGTGTAGATTTACAGGGCGCTAGCCCCTCCTATAGGGGGCGTTAGCCCCTCCTATATTCAGCTATAGTGTAGATTTACAGGGCGCTAGCCCCTCTTATAGGGGGCGTTAGCCCCTCCTATATTCAGCTATAGTGTAGATTTACAGGGCGCTAGCCCCTCCTATAGGTGGCGCTAGCCCCTCCTATATTCAGCTATAGTGTAGATTTACAGGGCGCTAGCCCCTCCTATAGGGGGCGTTAGCCCCTCCTATATTCAGCTATAGTGTAGATTTACAGGGCGCTAGCCCCTCTTATAGGGGGCGTTAGCCCCTCCTATATTCAGCTATAGTGTAGATTTACAGGGCGCTAGCCCCTCCTATAGGTGGCGCTAGCCCCTCCTATATTCAGCTATAGTGTAGATTTACAGGGCGCTAGCCCCTCCTATAGGGGGCGCTAGCCCCTCCTATATTCAGCTATAGTGTAGATTTACAGGGCGCTAGCCCCTCCTATAGGGGGCGCTAGCCCCTCCTATATTCAGCTATAGTGTAGATTGTCTTACACAGACATGAAATGCCATTGAACAATGAATGGAGAATTGACGTCATAATTATGTGTCTGAGCAAATCGACGACACGGGTGTGATTTTTCATTTCATGATTATGAATTGAGTACCCCTGAAGGACCGGAATGGAAACAAGGACCTTTTTCCAGTGATATCATTTTAACCCATTTAGGCCTGACCTCTTTAAAAAAAAGGAGGACAGTGAATTTTTTTTTTTTCTGTTTTCTGAAATAAATATTTTCACGATTTTCAAAAATAGCAGACCTACAAGCTCATAGCGCGCCACCGAGTGATGCACTATGAGCTTGTAGATCTGCTATTTTTCAATAGCTAAATTATAACATAATGTTTAAAACACCAAAAGGGGTTCCCGACGAGAATGGGTTAAACTCAGTGTTTGACTGAACTCTGTACCGTATAAATCAATCAATCA
>NW_027637964.1:237500-247500 GCF_951216825.1 Electrona antarctica | reverse complement strand
TGTCTGTCCTCCTGATGTCTGTCTGTCTGTCTGTCTGTCTGTCTGTCTGTCTGTCTGTCTGTCTGTCTGTCTGTCTGTCTGTCTGTCTGTCTGTCTGTCTGTCTGTCTGTCTGTCTGTCTGTCTGTCTGTCTGTCTGTCTGTCTGTTAGTTAGGAGACGTTAGCTTCATACTGTTGAAAGTTGACAGCAGTATTTCAGTTCATTCACTAACTTGTAGTAAAACAAGTAGCAGTGATTTATTCAAATGTAATTTAATTAAAGTCAGCTGTTTGTATAACAGTATTTATGGACCGAGGTCATTTGCTGTAAACACACAATGATTTGTATTGCTAAAAAGTGGTGTATGGTCTCTCTCTCTCTCTCTCTCTCTCTCTCTCTCTCTCTCTCTCTCTCTCTCTCTCTCTCTCTCTCTCTCTCTCTCTCTCTCTCTCTTTCTTTCTCTCTCTCTCTCTCTCTCTCTCTCTCTCTCAGAGCTCAACCACCAGGCCCTGTGTCCCCCACACAGAGCTCGTTCAGGAGGCCCTGTGTCCCCCACACGGAGCTCGTCCACCAGGCCCTGTGTCCCCCACACGGAGCTCGTTCAGGAGGCCATGTGTCCCCCACACAGAGCTCGTTCAGGAGGCCCTGTGTCCCCCACACGGAACTCGTTCAGGAGGCCCTTTGTCCCCCACACAGAGCTCGTTCAGGAGGCCCTTTGTCCCCCACACAGAGCTCGTTCAGGAGGCCCTGTGTCCCCCACACGGAGCTCATTCAGGAGGCCCTGTGTCCCCCACACAGAGCTCGTTCAGGAGACCCTGTGTCCCCCACACGGAGCTCGTTCAAGAGGCCCTGTGTTCCCCACACAGAGCTCGTTCAGGAGGCCCTGTGTCCCCCACACAGAGCTCATTCAGGAGGCCCTGTGTCCCCCACACAGAGCTCATTCAGGAGGCCCTGACTGCTGACTGCAGGCTTCATGAATAATGCAAGCAGCAGCAGCCGTCCTTCTCCTGTCCCTCTGCCACATGGGGGGGGGGGGGGGGCAGAGAGAGAGAGAACGGTAACAGAGAATTGGCCGAGCTACAGTGAGGAGTCAGAGAGCAGGATATTGGAGGCGGTGCAGAATGTTAAAGAACTGAGCAGTGGATTCTCAAACAGGACAGAATGTCTCCTACTGTCTGTCCTCACACTGTCCTCCTGATGTCTCCTACTGTCTGTCCTCCTGATGTCTCCTACTGTCTCCTACTGTCTGTCCTCACACTGTCCTCCTGATGTCTCCTACTGTCTGTCCTCCTGATGTCTCCTACTGTCTGTCCTCACACTGTCCTCCTGATGTCTCCTACTGTCTGTCCTCCTGATGTCTCCTACTGTCTCCTACTGTCTCTCCTCACACTGTCCTCCTGATGTATCCTACTGTCTCCTACTGTCTGTCCTCCTGATGTCTCCTACTGTCTGTCCTCCTGATGTCTCCTACTGTCTGTCCTCCTGATGTCTCCTACTGTCTCCTACTGTCTGTCCTCCTGATGTCTCCTACTGTCTGTCCTCCTGATGTCTCCTACTGTCTGTCCTCCTGATGTCTCCTACTGTCTGTCCTCCTGATGTCTCCTACTGTCTGTCCTCCTGATGTCTCCTACTGTCTGTCCTCCTGATGTCTCCTACTGTCTGTCCTCACACTGTCCTCCTGATGTCTCCTACTGTCTGTCCTCCTGATGTCTCCTACTGTCTGTCCTCACACTGTCCTCCTACTGTCTCCTACTGTCTGTCCTCCTGATGTCTCCTACTGTCTGTCCTCCTGATGTCTCCTACTGTCTGTCCTTCTACTGTCTCCTACTGTCTGTCCTCACACTGTCCTCCTACTGTCTCCTACTGTCTGTCCTCCTGATGTCTCCTACGGTCTGTCCTCACACTGTCCTCCTGATGTATCCTACTGTCTGTCCTCCTGATGTCTCCTACTGTCTCCTACTGTCTGTCCTCCTGATGTCTCCTACTGTCTGTCCTCCTGATGTCTCCTACTGTCTGTCCTCCTGATGTCTCCTACTGTCTGTCCTCCTGATGTCTCCTACTGTCTCCTACTGTCTGTCCTCACACTGTCCTCCTGATGTCTCCTACTGTCTCCTACTGTCTGTCCTCCTGATGTCTCCTACTGTCTGTCCTCCTGATGTCTCCTACTGTCTGTCCTCCTGATGTCTCCTACTGTCTCCTACTGTCTCTCCTCCTGATGTCTCCTACTGTCTGTCCTCCTGATGTCTCCTACTGTCTGTCCTCACACTGTCCTCCTACTGTCTCCTACTGTCTGTCCTCCTGATGTCTCCTACTGTCTGTCCTCACACTGTCCTCCTGATGTATCCTACTGTCTGTCCTCCTGATGTCTCCTACTGTCTCCTACTGTCTGTCCTCCTGATGTCTCCTACTGTCTGTCCTCCTGATGTCTCCTACTGTCTGTCCTCCTGATGTCTCCTACTGTCTCCTACTGTCTGTCCTCCTGATGTCTCCTACTGTCTGTCCTCCTGATATCTCCTACTGTCTGTCCTCCTGATGTCTCCTACTGTCTGTCCTCCTGATGTCTCCTACTGTCTGTCCTCCTGATGTCTCCTACTGTCTGTCCTCACACTGTCCTCCTGATGTCTCCTACTGTCTGTCCTCCTGATGTATCCTACTGTCTGTCCTCCTGATGTCTCATACTGTCTGTCCTCACACTGTCCTCCTGATGTCTCCTACTGTCTGTCCTCACACTGTCCTCCTGATGTCTCCTACTGTCTGTCCTCCTGATGTATCCTACTGTCTGTCCTCCTGATGTCTCCTACTGTCTGTCCTCACACTGTCCTCCTGATGTCTCCTACTGTCTGTCCTCACACTGTCCTCCTGATGTCTCCTACTGTCTGTCCTCCTGATGTCTCCTACTGTCTGTCCTCACACTGTCCTCCTGATGTCTCCTACTGTCTGTCCTCCTGATGTCTCCTACTGTCTGTCCTCCTGATGTCTCCTACTGTCTGTCCTCCTACTGTCTGTCCTCCTGATGTCTCCTACTGTCTGTCCTCCTGATGTCTCCTACTGTCTGTCCTCCTGATGTCTCCTACTGTCTGTCCTCCTGATGTCTGTCCTCACACTCGCCACTCGGTGGCGCGCTATGAGCTTGTAGATCTGCTATTTTGCAATAGCTAAAGTACAACGTAACGCTTAAGACCCCAAAAGGGGTTCCCGCCCCCACCGGGCAGAGCAAGGTGAATACAGGCCTAGTGGTTTCAGTGGATCTAGTGGATCTAGTGGTTTCAGTGGATCTAGTGGATCTAGTCCCTCTAGGGGAACCATAATGAATACAGGCCTAGTGGTTTCAGTGGATCTAGTGGATCTAGTCCCTCTAGGGGAACCATAATGAATACAGGCCTAGTGGTTTCAGTGGATCTAGTGGATCTAGGCCCTCTAGGGGAACCATAATGAATACAGGCCTAGTGGTTTCAGTGGATCTAGTGGATCTAGTGGTTTCAGTGGATCTAGTGGTTTCAGTGGATCTAGTGGATCTAGTGGTTTCAGTGGATCTAGTGGTTTCAGTGGATCTAGTGGATCTAGTGGTTTCAGTGGATCTAGTGGATCTAGTGGTTTCAGTGGATCTAGTGGATCTAGTGGTTTCAGTGGATCTAGTGGATCTAGTGGTTTCAGTTGATCTAGTGGATCTAGTGGATCTAGTGGTTTCAGTGGATCTAGTGGATCTAGTGGTTTCAGTGGATCTAGTGGATCTAGTGGGTTCAGTGGATCTAGTGGATCTAGTGGTTTCAGTGGATCTAGTGGATCCAGTGGTTTCAGTGGATCTAGTGGTTTCAGTGGATCTAGTGGATCTAGTGGTTTCAGTGGATCTAGTGGATCTAGTGGTTTCAGTGGATCTAGTGGATCCAGTGGTTTCAGTGGATCTAGTGGTTTCAGTGGATCAAGTGGATCTAGTGGTTTCAGTGGATCTAGTGGATCTAGTGGTTTCAGTGGATCTAGTGGATCTAGTGGATCTAGTGGTTTCAGTGGATCTAGTGGATCTAGTGGTTTCAGTGGATCTAGTGGATCTAGTGGTTTCAGTGGATCTAGTGGATCTAGTGGTTTCAGTGGATCTAGTGGATCTAGTGGTTTCAGTGGATCTAGTGGATCTAGTGGTTTCAGTGGATCTAGTGGATCTAGTGGTTTCAGTGGATCTAGTGGATCTAGTGGTTTCAGTGGATCTAGTGGATCTAGTGGTTTCAGTGGATCTGGTGGATCTAGTGGTTTCAGTGGATCTAGTGGTTTCAGTGGATCTAGTGGATCTAGTGGTCTCAGTGGATCTAGTGGATCTAGTGGTTTCAGTGGATCTAGTGGATCTAGTGGTTTCAGTGGATCTAGTGGATCTAGTGGTTTCAGTGGATCTAGTGGATCTAGTGGGTTCAGTGGATCTAGTGGATCTAGTGGTTTCAGTGGATCTAGTGGATCCAGTGGTTTCAGTGGATCTAGTGGTTTCAGTGGATCTAGTGGATCTAGTGGTTTCAGTGGATCTAGTGGATCTAGTGGTTTCAGTGGATCTAGTGGATCTAGTGGTTTCAGTGGATCTAGTGGATCCAGTGGTTTCAGTGGATCTAGTGGTTTCAGTGGATCAAGTGGATCTAGTGGTTTCAGTGGATCTAGTGGATCTAGTGGTTTCAGTGGATCTAGTGGATCTAGTGGTTTCAGTGGATCTAGTGGATCTAGTGGTTTCAGTGGATCTAGTGGATCTAGTGGTTTCAGTGGATCTAGTGGTTTCAGTGGATCTAGTGGTTTCAGTGGATCTAGTGGTTTCAGTGGATCTAGTGGATCTAGTGGTTTCAGTGGAGTGGATCTAGTGGTTTCAGTGGATCTAGTGGTTTCAGTGGATCTAGTGGATCTAGTGGTTTCAGTGGATCTAGTGGATCTAGTGGTTTCAGTGGATCTAGTAGATCTAGTGGTTTCAGTGGATCTAGTGGATCTAGTGCTCTCAGTGGATCTAGTGGATCTAGTGGTTTCAGTGGATCTAGTGGATCTAGTGGTTTCAGTGGATCTAGTGGATCTAGTGGTTTCAGCGGATCTAGTGGATCTAGTGGTTTCAGTGGATCTAGTGGATCTAGTGGTTTCAGTGGATCTAGTGGATCTAGTGGGTTCAGTGGATCTAGTGGATCTAGTGGGTTCAGTGGATCTAGTGGATCTAGTGGTTTCAGTGGATCTAGTGGTTTCAGTGGATCTAGTGGATCTAGTGGGTTCAGTGGATCTAGTGGATCTAGTGGTTTCAGCGGATCTAGTGGATCTAGTGGTTTCAGCGGATCTAGTGGATCTAGTGGTTTCAGTGGATCTAGTGGTTTCAGTGGATCTAGTGGATCTAGTGGTTTCAGTGGATCTGGTGGATCTAGTGGTTTCAGTGGATCTAGTGGATCTAGTGGTTTCAGTGGATCTAGTGGATCTAGTGGTTTCAGTGGATCTAGTGGATCTAGTGGTTTCAGTGGATCTAGTGGATCTAGTGGTTTCAGTGGATCTAGTGGTTTCAGTGGATCTAGTGGATCTAGTGGTTTCAGTGGATCTAGTGGATCTAGTGGTTTCAGTGGATCTAGTGGTTTCAGTGGATCTAGTGGATCTAGTGGTTTCAGTGGATCTAGTGGATCTAGTGGTTTCAGTGGATCTAGTGGTTTCAGTGGATCTAGTGGATCTAGTGGTTTCAGCGGATCTAGTGGTTTCAGTGGATATAGTGGATCTAGTGGTTTCAGTGGATCTAGTGGATCTGGTGGTTTCAGTGGATCTAGTGGATCTAGTGGTTTCAGTGGATCTAGTGGATCTAGTGGTTTCAGTGGATCTAGTGGATCTAGTGGTTTCAGTGGATCTAGTGGATCTAGTGGTTTCAGTGGATCTAGTGGATCTAGTGGTTTCAGTGGATCTAGTGGATCTAGTGGTTTCAGTGGATCTAGTGGTTTCAGTGGATCTAGTGGATCTAGTGGTTTCAGTGGATCTAGTGGATCTAGTGGTTTCAGTGGATCTAGTGGATCTAGTGGTTTCAGTGGATCTAGTGGATCTAGTGGTTTCAGTGGATCTAGTAGATCTAGTGGTTTCAGTGGATCTAGTGGATCTAGTGGTTTCAGTGGATCTAGTGGATCTAGTGGTTTCAGTGGATCTAGTGGATCTAGTGGTTTCAGTGGATCTAGGGGAACCATAATGCAGGGGAAAAAGATGGGTTTTAAAGGGATAGTTCAGATGTTTTTAAGCTGAAATACTACCATTAATATAGTGGTTGCAACTGTATTCATTGATTGGCCGAGTCCCGTGGTGGGAGTTCTGCTCTGGTTTTGGTGAAATATTAAGTAGTTCCGGTCAATTTGTGGGGGGGCACAGGGGGGGGGGGGGGGGGGCACGCAGTAAAAGTAAATTAATCCACAAAACTAACGTCATTTGTATTGTTGACCTATTTCTAAATATTAGTGCAACTTTCGTTCATTTTTTACCCCTTTATCACACGGAACTACGTTTTTTGTCCATATCACTACGCCCAAAAAATTGTTCTGTGCGATGGAGGGGTCAAAGTTGAACGAAAGTTGCGCTAATATTTTAGAAATAGGTCAACAATATAAATGAGGTTAGTTTTGTGGATTAATTTACTTTTACTGCGTGCCCCCCCCCCCCCCCCTGTGCCCCCCCCCCAAAATGACCGGAACTACTTAATACTTTCAGCGCCATTGCCGACAATTAAAGTCAATTGAAGCCTAATTTTGATACTGACGCTTAACGCCATTGGCGACGGCCTACGGCAATTGTGCTTTTATGGCGCGTTCGATTGCTCGAGCCATAATGCTACTCACGTTAGCCGGTTAGCTAGCTGTGTTGTTAGCACAGCACTGGATCGCCCATCTTAAATCGTCGTCGCCATAATAATCCATTATATCCATTTCTTTCAATCGCCTGTATCTCCTATTCCTTGTCCCAGATGGCATTTTGGTCAAAACAGCGTTTCTTTGACGGCACAGATATGATGATCTGGAGCTCTGCAGAGCTCCGGTCTGGCTTCAGATGGTAAACAAGGCCTGTCTGCTCCATGTAGTTTCCTAGGTTAAGACATACTGCTCATGGACCGGAAATGGCGGCTTTTCAAAATAAGAGCTAAAATTAAAAAAATACTGGCGTGAATTAGATCCTAATTTTTCAATAAATGATAGCGGCCTAAGTGTTAATATTTCACCAAAACCAAAGCAGAACTCCCACCACGGGACTCGGCCAATCAATACCAGAGCAGAACTCCCACCACGGGACTCGGCCAATCAATACCAGAGCAGAACTCCCACCACGGGACTCGGCCAATCAAAACCAGAGCAGAACTCCCACCACGGGACTCGGCCAATCAAAACCAGAGCAGAACTCCCACCACGGGACTCGGCCAATCAAAACCAGAGCAGAACTCCCACCACGGGACTCGGCCAATCAATTAATACAGTTGCAACCACTATATTAATGGCAAGTATTTCAGACAGCTTAAGTTAAAAAAATCTAAACTATCCCTTTAAGTCTAGATTTAAAGATGTTCAGCGAGTTGGCATCTCTAAGTGTTTGTGGGAGAGACAGGGGGCGGGGCACGATGTGGGAAGTATTGACAGCGCGGACAGAACCAGAACCGTGGATGCTGACAGGACGACGCTCCAGGCCGTCGGAAACTTCAGACATCTCAGAGTCTGGACTGTGTTTCTGGACACTGTGGAGAGTCTGGGGAGAGTCTGGGGAGAGTCTGGAGAGTCTGGGGAGAGTCTGGGGGGAGTCTGGGGAGAGTCTGGGGGGAGTCTGGGGGGAGTCTGGGGAGAGACTGGGGAGAGTCTGGGGGGAGTCTGGAGAGTCTGGGGGGAGTCTGGGGAGAGTCTGGGGAGAGTCTGGAGAGAGTCTGGGGGGAGTCTGGGGAGAGTCTGGGGGGAGTCTGGGGAGAGTCTGGAGAGAGTCTGGGGGGAGTCTGGGGAGAGTCTGGGGAGAGTCTGGAGAGTCTGGGGAGAGTCTGGGGGGAGTCTGGGGAGAGTCTGGGGAGAGTCTGGGGGGAGTCTGGGGAGAGTCTGGGGGGAGTCTGGAGAGTCTGGGGGGAGTCTGGGGAGAGTCTGGGGAGAGTCTGGAGAGAGTCTGGGGAGAGTCTGGGGGGAGTCTGGGGAGAGTCTGGGGAGAGTCTGGGGAGAGTCTGGAGAGTCTGGGGAGAGTCTGGGGAGAGTCTGGGGAGAGTCTGGGGAGAGTCTGGAGAGTCTGGGGAGAGTCTGGGGAGAGTCTGGGGGGAGTCTGGGGAGAGTCTGGGGGGAGTCTGGGGGGAGTCTGGAGAGTCTGGGGAGAGTCTGGAGAGTCTGGGGAGAGTCTGGGGGGAGTCTGGGGAGAGACTGGGGAGAGTCTGGGGGGAGTCTGGAGAGTCTGGGGGGAGTCTGGGGAGAGTCTGGGGAGAGTCTGGAGAGAGTCTGGGGAGAGTCTGGGGAGAGTCTGGGGAGAGTCTGGGGAGAGTCTGGAGAGAGTCTGGGGAGAGTCTGGAGAGTCTGGGGGGAGTCTGGGGAGAGTCTGGAGAGAGTCTGGGGGGAGTCTGGGGGGAGTCTGGAGAGAGTCTGGGGAGAGTCTGGAGAGTCTGGGGGGAGTCTGGGGAGAGTCTGGAGAGAGTCTGGGGGGAGTCTGGGGGGAGTCTGGGGGGAGTCTGGAGAGTCTGGGGAGAGTCTGGAGAGTCTGGGGAGAGTCTGGGGGAGTCTGGGGGAGTCTGGGGGGAGTCTGGGGAGAGTCTGGAGAGTCTGGGGAGAGTCTGGGGGGAGTCTGGAGAGTCTGGGGAGAGTCTGGGGGGAGTCTGGAGAGTCTGGGGAGAGTCTGGGGAGAGTCTGGGGGGAGTCTGGGGGGAGTCTGGAGAGTCTGGGGGGAGTCTGGGGAGAGTCTGGAGAGTCTGGGGAGAGTCTGGGGGGAGTCTGGAGAGTCTGGGGAGAGTCTGGAGAGTCTGGGGAGAGTCTGGGGGGAGTCTGGGGAGAGTCTGGGGAGAGTCTGGGGAGAGTCTGGAGAGTCTGGGGAGAGTCTGGGGGGAGTCTGGGGGGAGTCTGGGGAGAGTCTGGAGAGTCTGGGGAGAGTCTGGGGAGAGTCTGGAGAGTCTGGGAAGAGTCTGGAGAGTCTGGGGAGAGTCTGGGGAGAGTCTGGAGAGTCTGGGGAGAGTCTGGGGGGAGTCTGGGGAGAGTCTGGAGAGTCTGGGGGGAGTCTGGGGAGAGTCTGGGGGGAGTCTGGAGAGTCTGGGGAGAGTCTGGGGGGAGTCTGGGGAGAGTCTGGGAGTCTGGGGAGAGTCTGGAGAGAGTCTGGGGAGAGTCTGGGGGGAGTCTGGGGGGAGTCTGGGGAGAGTCTGGGGGGAGTCTGGGAAGAGTCTGGAGAGTCTGGGGAGAGTCTGGAGAGTCTGGGGAGAGTCTGGGGGGAGTCTGGGGAGAGTCTGGGGGGAGTCTGGGGAGAGTCTGGGGAGAGTCTGGAGAGAGTCTGGGGGGAGTCTGGAGGGAGTCTGGGGAGAGTCTGGGGGGAGTCTGGGGGGAGTCTGGGGAGAGTCTGGGGGGAGTCTGGGGGGAGTCTGGGGAGAGTCTGGAGAGTCTGGGGAGAGTCTGGGGAGAGTCTGGGGAGAGTCTGGAGAGTCTGGAGGGAGTCTGGGGGGAGTCTGGGGGGAGTCTGGGGAGAGTCTGGGGAGAGTCTGGAGGGAGTCTGGGGAGAGTCTGGGGAGAGTCTGGGGAGAGTCTGGAGAGTCTGGGGAGAGTCTGGAGAGAGTCTGGGGAGTCTGGGGAGAGTCTGGGGGGAGTCTGGGGAGAGTCTGGGGAGAGTCTGGGGAGATTCTGGGGGGAGTCTGGGGAGAGTCTGGGGAGAGTCTGGGGGGAGTCTGGGGGGAGTCTGGGGAGAGTCTGGGGGGAGTCTGGGGAGTCTGGGGAGAGTCTGGGGAGTCTGGGGGGAGTCTGGGGAGAGTCTGGGGGGAGTCTGGGGGGAGTCTGGGGAGAGTCTGGGGGGAGTCTGGGGAGAGTCTGGGGGGAGTCTGGGGGGAGTCTGGGGGGAGTCTGGGGAGTTC
>NW_027637964.1:137500-235000 GCF_951216825.1 Electrona antarctica | reverse complement strand
CAGTGACATCATCGCTACCAGTGACATCATCGCTACCAGTGACATGATCGCTACCAGTGACATCATCGCTACCAGTGACATCATCGCTACCAGTGACATGATCGCTACCAGTGACATCATCGCTACCAGTCAACAATATTTTAACTAATGCAACAACAACTGCTTCCATTCCAGCTGCAGGTGAGCTTGTAGATCTGTGTATAATCAGTCATTACGACGGCATCAAGGCCGACCAAAATACATTTTAGTCGACTAAATCAACTGTCGATTTACTCGACTAAAATCTTATGATATTTAGTTGACTAAAACTAGACTAACACTACAACATTCCAGGTGACTAAAATGTGACTAAAACTAAATGAAAACTATTCAAGAGACTATAATGACTAAAACTAAAATCAAAAGTTGGTGTCAAAATCCACACTGCTTGCTTGACCCTAGAGAGGAGGTTAACCCTTCCATTACAGGAACCCCTTTTGGTGTTTTAAGCATTATGTTATGCTTTAGCTGTTGGAAAAATAGCAGATCTACAAGCTCATAGCGCGGCACCGAGTGCCGCGCTATGAGCTTGTAGGTCTGCTATTTTAGAGAAATCGTGAAAATGGGTTGCAAATCTTTGAATATACTGTATATACATTCTTTCAGAGCGAACGTTTTTAACTCAAATCTTTGCTTATGGGGGGTCCCTGGAACTACATATTTTCAGATGGGGGGTCGACGGCCAAATACAGATAATTCTGGGGGTCCTTGACATGAAAATGTTTGAGAACCACTGATATAGAAACATGAGGTTTATCAGAAAACTGTCAGGATTTAGAAGACATTTGTAGAATCTGGTCTTGGGTCAAAATGGGTTGAAATGAACAACCTGTGTTGAGTTTATCTACATGGTCTTCCTGACAGACCTTCACCACTAGAGTTCTAAGACCTTTTCATGTAAAATATATAACAGGGACTCCACATAGGAGAAGATTTGTACAGCTCTAGCAGAGATTCTCAACCCGTTTAATTTCAAGGACCCCCCAGTTTGACATGCATTAGTCTACGGACCCCCATTTGATGGCATTTCTATCTCTGGGACCCCCAATTTGTATTGTATTGTTTTGTAATTGTATTTTGGCGGGCCTTGATGCCGTCGAAATGTTTTTACACTTGTTTTTACAGATCTGCTATTTTCAGCATGCAACCAATTGTAAAATGACTCTTCTAAAACGGTTAGTCCCAATACTTGATTCTGATTGGCTGGTTACCGTCACGTGACCGTTGTAAATCTCACCGATAACCCACACCTTCAATCACTTCATATCATTCGCAGCTGATTCCGCATCTCTGTAGCTGTACTGGGGAAGGGGAGCGCTTGATTGCCTTACAAACCCATGGCCGTGCGGGCGTCTAAGCACCGCCCGGCTCATATGACTGGGAATGTGTGGCTCCAGGCGGCCCCGTAAAGACATCAAGCGCTATTCTCCCGTCACATAGCAAAACAAGGAAGTGATGTGGCTCGCTCTGGTGTAGCTACTTTTGTGAATTTAATGGTTTTATTAGGTTAATATTGCTATATGTTTGTAACCGTGTTAGAAAAGCAATAAGCCACTCGAGGCCCCATGCAGTTTACTGGGTATTTTACAATGGCTGGGAGGGTAAAATACCTACGCCCCCCAGCCATGGTAAAATACCCTCGGCTGTGCGTCGGGTCTGCCTACGCCCCCCAGTCATGGTAAAATACCCTCGGCTGTGCGTCGGGTCTGCCTACGCCCCCCAGTCATGGTAAAATACCCTCGGCTGTGCGTCGGGTCTGCCTACGCCCCCCAGTCATGGTAAAATACCCTCGGCTGTGCGTCGGGTCTGCCTACGCCTCCCAGACATGGTAAAATACCCTCCACTGTGCGTCGGGTCTGCCTACGCCTCCCAGCCATGGTAAAATACCCTCGGCTGTGCGTCGGGTCTGCCTACGCCTCCCAGACATGGTAAAATACCCTCGGCTGTGCGTCGGGTCTGCCTACGCCTCCCAGACATGGTAAAATACCCTCGGCTGTGCGTCGGGTCTGCCTACGCCTCCCAGACATGGTAAAATACCCTCGGCTGTGCGTCGGGTCTGCCTACGCCTCCCAGACATGGTAAAATACCCTCGGCTGTGCGTCGGGTCTGCCTACGCCTCCCAGACATGGTAAAATACCCTCGGCTGTGCGTCGGGTCTGCCTATGCCTCCCAGACATGGTAAAATACCCTCGGCTGTGCGTCGGGTCTGCCTACGCCTCCCAGCCATGGTAAAATACCCTCGGCTGTGCGTCGGGTCTGCCTACGCCTCCCAGCCATGGTAAAATACCCTCGGCTGTGCGTCGGGTCTGCCTACGCCTCCCAGTCATGGTAAAATACCCTTCGCTGTGCGTCGGGTCTGCCTACGCCTCCCAGTCATGGTAAAATACCCTCGGCTGTGCGTCGGGTCTGCCTACGCCTCCCAGACATGGTAAAATACCCTCGGCTGTGCGTCGGGTCTGCCTACGCCCCCCAGACATGGTAAAATACCCTCCGCTGTGCGTCGGGTCTGCCTACGCCTCCCAGACATGGTAAAATACCCTCCGCTGTGCGTCGGGTCTGCCTACGCCTCCCAGACATGGTAAAATACCCTCCGCTGTGCGTCGGGTCTGCCTACGCCTCCCAGACATGGTAAAATACCCTCGGCTGTGCGTCGGGTCTGCCTACGCCTCCCAGACATGGTAAAATACCCTCCGCTGTGCGTCGGGTCTGCCTACGCCTCCCAGTCATGGTAAAATACCCTCGGCTGTGCGTCGGGTCTGCCTACGCCTCCCAGACATGGTAAAATACCCTCCGCTGTGCATCGGGTCTGCCTACGCCTCCCAGCCATGGTAAAATACCCGGTAACCTGGTAGTTTCCATTTAGTTTTTGTCAGTGAAAAAAAGTAGTCGACGGACACTTTTCGTCTTAGTTTTAGTTGACGAAATTAACACTGCTCAGGAGCTCCTGACCGGAGTGGAATCAGAGTGAGCCAAAGGTCAAAGGTCACGGCCTCCGACCGAACGCCAAGAAAACTGAAGTTATCACCTGGAACATCTCATCAGAACATCCACCTCTGATACCAACAGAAAACTGAACTTATCACGGGAGGCGTACTATGGTCCGACGGAGCATTGGTTCGGCATGCGTCCGCACCTCGGACCAGCGCCTGCTCCCGTGCTTGCGGTTATGGTTAGGTTAGGGTTTGAGGTGGGTTGTCGTTTTTCGGACCAATGACTAGTCGGACCAAACACATGCACCCCTTATCACCAGTGATGTAAATAGGTTTTCAATAATTAGTCCCAGGATGCAGGGATGGTCTTTTAGAAATGAGTCCCAGGATGCAGGGATGCTCTTTTAGAAATGAGTCCCAGGATGCAGGGATGGTCTTTTAGAAATGAGTCCCAGGATGCAGGGATGCTCTTTTAGAAATGAGTCCCAGGATGCAGGGATGGTCTTTTAGAAATGAGTCCCAGGATGCAGGGATGCTCTTTTAGAAATGAGTCCCAGGATGCAGGGATGGTCTTTTAGAAAGGAGTCCCAGGATGCAGGGATGCTCTTTTAGAAATGAGTCCCAGGATGCAGGGATGGTCTTTTAGAAATGAGTCCCAGGATGCAGGGATGGTCTTTTAGAAATGAGTCCCAGGATGCAGGGATGCTCTTTTAGAAATGAGTCCCAGGGACATTGTATGAGTCCCACTTCAACCACGTTAGGAGTCATATTTTGCCATTTTTACAAATTGCAGCATTTAACTCCCATTTAATTTTATATGTGGTTATATTATTCATGTAGAAAACAGAAGAAGAAATGATTATTATAACTAAAGCTAGCAAAATAAACTAGAATATAAAACAGTACAGTAGTGCATCCCGTGGATGCAGAGGTGATTGTGTCCCTTAACTATAAACTGCGTTTATGAGAACATATCTGGCTATCCAAGTACCACCACAATAACTGATGTTAAAATACAGCAGCATAGACCTGCCCTTTGTGTTCCATTCCTATAATAACTGATGTTCAAATACAGCAGCGTAGACCTGCCCTTTGTGTTCCATTCCTATAATAACTGATGTTAAAATACAGCAGCGTAGACCTGCCCTTTAGGTTCCATTCCTATAATAACTGATGTTAAAATACAGCAGCGTAGACCTGCCCTTTGTGTTCCATTCCTATAATAACTGATGTTAAAATACAGCAGCGTAGACCTGCCCTTTGTGTTCCATTCCTATAATAACTGATGTTAAAATACAGCAGCGTAGACCTGCCCTTTGTGTTCCATTCCTATAATAACTGATGTTCAAATACAGCAGCGTAGACCTGCCCTTTGTGTTCCATTCCTATAATAACTGATGTTAAAATACAGCAGCGTAGACCTGCCCTTTGTGTTCCATTCCTATAATAACTGATGTTAAAATACAGCAGCGTAGACCTGCCCTTTGTGTTCCATTCCTATAATAACTGATGTTAAAATACAGCAGCGTAGACCTGCCCTTTGTGTTCCATTCCTATAATAACTGATGTTAAAACAGAGGAGCATAAAGTTAACATAACTAAATGTATTTGAAATTCAATCTAAATGTTACTTTTCAGGATTCCAATTCAAAAATAGCAAAAAAAATATTCAGGTTTTCAATTCAAATATAGCAAAAATAGCCGATCTGAAATAAATGCTTAAACATGTAGCTAGGTGTAATGTTAGAGACCACAGAAGACATGTAAATATGAAATAAATGCTTAATCATGTAGCTATAGGTGTAATGTTAGAGTCCACAGAAGACATGTAAATATGAAATAAGTGCTTAAACATGTAGCTAGGTGCAATGTTAGAGTCCACAGAAGACATGTAAATATGAAATAAATGCTTAAACATGTAGCTAGGTGTAATGTTAGAGACCACAGAAGACATGTAAATATGAAATAAATGCTTAAACATGTAGCTAGGTGTAATGTTAGAGTCCACAGAAGACATGTAAATATGAAATAAATGCTTAAACATGTAGCTAGGTGTAATGTTAGAGTCCACAGAAGGGATGTAAATATGAAATAAATGCTTAAACATGTAGCTAGGTGTAATGTTAGAGACCACAGAAGACATGTAAATATGAAATAAATGCTTAAACATGTAGCTAGGTGTAATGTTAGAGTCCACAGAAGGCATGTAAATATGAAATAAATGCTTAAACATGTAGCTAGGTGTAATGTTAGAGTCCACAGAAGGCATGTAAATATGAAATAAATGCTTAAACATGTAGCTAGGTGTAATGTTAGAGTCCACAGAAGGCATGTAAATATGGAATAAATGCTTAAACATGTAGCTAGGTGTAATGTTAGAGACCACAGAAGTGAACCTTTCAAGCCTGTTTTCTCAACTTGCTGTTTCTCTGCCAGACATTACTCTATAAGCCATATCTCCTAAACTGGTCAAACTGAACAACCAATATGTCAATTTGAAGCTATGATTCCCTGCTTTCACATTACATGAAAAAGGAAAATAACAAAAATGTCAATGACTTAACTCTTTGAGAGTTTCATGGATTTCTATATAGTTTTTAGACTTCTCTATGGCAGAATGGCGTTTTTGAATGATTTATTGAAAATTCTCTGTTGTGAATGTGTGACAACGAAAGACCTTCAGAGAAAGCTTGGCTTGTCTGCTTCCAGGAAAAAAATTAACTGAGTTGATAAAATGTTTAGTTGTGGTGTTGGAAGCCATTTAAAAGAGCCTGCATTTACACTGGGTAGTGTTTCTAGGACAACAAAAAAAGTTATGACCGGTTGAAGTTTTATTTTCTAAATAACTTTTTTTCTGCTGGGCGTACATAGCCATGCCATAT
Organism: Electrona antarctica; assembly: GCF_951216825.1. Lineage (NCBI taxonomy): Eukaryota > Metazoa > Chordata > Actinopteri > Myctophiformes > Myctophidae > Electrona > Electrona antarctica. Next base: position 229,149 of record NW_027637964.1, on the reverse strand, counting down.
CTCATTTTAAAGGGTGAGTTGTCTAGTTCAATTAAAATAAAATAAAAAGTTTCTCACATGTACCACTGTAGATATTTTGCCATCTATAAATAGCATGGTCAGTCATGATCAATCTGACCTATCCAGCTAAAAGTCCCCCTAGCTCTGAAATGGAACATCATATAAACTCAATTCTTTTTTGGGGTAAAATTAGACATTCTAACGCACATTTTGATATATACCATGTTTACATAGTCTTACCAGTACCGTGTCTATTCATGCATGTATCTCAAAAACCTGTTGTGAAGAAACAGTTTTGATAAAAAACTCATCCAAGGACATTGTTTTGATATGACTTTGTGCCCATGATATGTATCAAAATATAGACTTGAATGTATACTGTATTATAACAAAAAAATTGGGTTCTTACCATCTACCGTTACAGAGTAAATCACAGTTGAAACTCGCTTAGTCAAACCATAAACCTCAGACTAGTGAACAAAATAGCCATGACAGGTCTAACTCATTGTAAAAGCTTGTCTTTTATTTTTTATGACTACTAACATAATACAATTATAATAAATATTACAGAAAATAAATAGGCCTACATACAAAACAGTTGTCCCCAAACTCCCCAGTGTCCCCAAACCACTGCATTCCAGTTGTTCTTGACGGTGTGTGTGTGTGTAGGCTAAATTTAAAAAAAAAACAACAACTGAAATGAATGAATGCATCCGGTTCAGTGTCGGAGAACTCCATCGCAGTCTTGACTCTTCGTCTTCATCATCATCATCATCATCATCCTCCTCCTCCTCCTCCGATGCCAGTTCTAAATATATAAAAATAAACATTTAGCTGTAGTCAGCCCGGCCAATAGCCAGTTGGGGGGGGGGGGGGGGGGACGTAGGCTATCTGACATCATCGTCATCATCATCATCACACGGAGACACACTAAACAATGTACAATCATGATTGTATACAATATACAATGAATGCAATTATCATGCAAGCTCAGACGTCAATGAAACGTCATACAGATCTTATATAATACGCTACTGTTAGCTTCACTCCCCGTCCCCCCTCCGATCCTTGTAGCAACGTCATCATAACCACGCGTTGCTTCAGTAAACGATGCATGTTTGTTCTCCGTCTTTGTAGACAGTAAATAAAAGGAGCGAACATTACTCTAAAGATCAGATCGCCTATAAGGCACGCTACAATATAAAATACTTGTACTGCCATGCGTGCATGCCTGCTACGATACAACCAACCGATCGACACCAACCCCCCCCTCCAGCCCTTAGCCAGCACCAATGCACCGACCAACACCATTAGCCAGCACCTTCGGTGCTGGCTAATGGCTGGGGGCCATCGTGGTGAGTCATTCTGGCGTCATGATCTGACTAGTAGTAGTAATTATCCAAGCATCTATTTGTAGCGATCATCTTATGATTTCTGATCACTATAGAAGGGCATTTTCTACAATAAGATTACCTCAAAACATTCCGGGTTGATCGTCTTCTTCAATGGTTTCCCGGTATAGCTCATCGGACGACGATGGGGAGACAATGAAAAAAGGAGGGAGGGAGCAGCGAGTCTCGCTGTAAGCACTGGACCAGGGCTACTCCGCCTGGAGAAGGCGACTGGGACGCGTATGGATCAATACTACTACCACAAAACTCGCTCAAATAAATAGTACTGCTTTCAACTTTTTCTGCTAGAAAATCGCTCGGGCGAGACGGCAAACAGGCAAAACAATGAAAACTATGAAGACTCCCTCTGCCCCCACTGTTTACAGGGGGTGGGACCAGCTTCCAATGGCAACACGTACACGTGTGTCACGTGACACGGGTTTTCTGGGTAATGTAGTTGGAATATAAGCTCAGGAATTTAAACAGCGCTTCGGAGCATATTAATATGTTTAGATTCATCAAAAACTGTGAAGACGCCAATTGGCGTCATTGATCATTTACGGAATTCTGATGAAGACGCCAATTGGCGTCTTTCATCTTCTAAGGGTTAATGATCGGTCAGAATCGGTCACATATAACCCATTTTGGGCGGGAACCCCTTTTGGTGTTAGCATTATGTTATGCTTTAGCTATTGAAAAATAGCAGATCTACTTGTAGGTCTGCTATTTTTGAAAAACCGAAGAACGATTGACATAGAAACATAGCTTTTTCAGAAAACTGTCAGGATGTTGAAGAATTTTTTAGAATCTGATCTCAGGTCAAAATGAGGGTAAATATTTGAGAATAAAGTTCATATTTATAATCATAAAAGGTTGATATTTGATCATAAAAGGTTGATATTTGATCATAAAAGGTTCATATTTGATCACGTCATGCGTTACAGGCCATCTGAACAGAAGCATCAGTTTCCGGTCTAGTTGCCCTGTCGTCACCACACACACACGCACACGCGCACGCGCACACGCACACACGCACATGCGCACACACACACACACACACGGTCTACTTATGTTGTGCCCTGTCGTCACCACACACACACACACGCACGCACACATGCACGTGCGCACACACACACACGCACACACACACGGTCTACTTATGTTGTGCCTTGTCGTCATCGCACCGACGCGCGCACACACACACACACACACACACACACACACACACACACACACACACACACACACACACACACACACACACACACACACACACACACACACACACACACACACACACACAGCGAGCAGCAGAGAACCCCATGCATTCAGTCATCCATTCATAATAAAGATGCTTTTTTACACATTCATCCGTTCTCGCTTACTGTAAATCTTACTGTAAGTGTTACTGTAAACGGCTGTGGATTAAGAGTGTCTGATGAATGTAATAACATATTCTACACACTGTAATGTGTGAACATGTTTACTACATGCTGCTATAATACACACTGTAATGTGTGAACATGTTTACTACATGCTGCTGCTATAATACACACTGTAATGTGTGAACATGTTTACTACATGCTGCTATAATACACACTGTAATGTGTGATCATGTTTACTACATGCTGCTATAATACACACTGTAATGTGTGAACATGTTTACTACATGCTGCTATAATACACACTGTAATGTGTGAACATGTTTACTACATGCTGCTGCTATAATACACACTGTAATGTGTGAACATGTTTACTACATGCTGCTGCTATAATACACACTGTAATGTGTGAACATGTTTACTACATGCTGCTATAATACACACTGTAATGTGTGAACATGTTTACTACATGCTGCTGCTATAATACACACTGTAATGTGTGAACATGTTTACTACATGCTGCTATAATACACACTGTAATGTGTGAACATGTTTACTACATGCTGCTATAATACACACTGTAATGTGTGAACATGTTTACTACATGCTGCTATAATACACACTGTAATGTGTGAACATGTTTACTACATGCTGCTATAATACACACTGTAATGTGTGAACATGTTTACTACATGCTGCTGCTATAATACACACTGTAATGTGTGAACATGTTTACTACATGCTGCTATAATACACACTGTAATGTGTGAACATGTTTACTACATGCTGCTATAATACACACTGTAATGTGTGAACATGTTTACTACATGCTGCTGCTATAATACACACTGTAATGTGTGATCATGTTTACTACATGCTGTTATAATACACACTGTAATGTGTGAACATGTTTACTACATGCTGTTATAATACACACTGTAATGTGTGATCATGTTTACTACATGCTGCTGTTATAATACACACTGTAATGTGTGAACATGTTTACTACATGCTGCTGTTATAATACACACTGTAATGTGTGAACATGTTTACTACATGCTGCTGCTATAATACACACTGTAATGTGTGATCATGTTTACTACATGCTGTTATAATACACACTGTAATGTGTGAACATGTTTACTACATGCTGCTGCTATAATACACACTGTAATGTGTGAACATGTTTACTACATGCTGTTATAATACACACTGTAATGTGTGAACATGTTTACTACATGCTGCTGTTATAATACACACTGTAATGTGTGAACATGTTTACTACATGCTGCTGCTATAATACACACTGTAATGTGTGAACATGTTTACTACATGCTGCTGCTATAATACACACTGTAATGTGTGAACATGTTTACTACATGCTGCTGCTATAACGTGTTCCGCTGTGTTCATGTAGGAGGGCTTAAAGAAATAAGAATATAGGAATAATAACACCGTATGAATCCACAGAGATCATATTATTTAAAGTATAAATGCATAAAATAGTGAGGATAATCTATCTATAAGTGCACCGAGTCTGGTCTGTATGCCTGCCTGCCTGCCTGCCTGCCTGCCTGCCTGCCCTCCTGCCTGCCTGCCTGCCTGCCTGCCTGCCTGTCTGTCTGTCTGTCTGTCTGCCTGCCTGCCTGCCTGCCTGCCTGCCTGCCTGCCTGCCTGCCTGCCTGTCTGTCTGTCTGTCTGTCTGTCTGTCTGTCTGTCTGTCTGTCTGTCTGCCTGCCTGCCTGCCTGCCTGCCTGCCTGCCTGCCTGCCTGCCTGCCTGTCTGTCTGTCTGTCTGTCTGTCTGTCTGTCTGTAATCCACGTAACTTGAGAACCGTTCGCCCCACCGACTTCAAATTCGACACACGCGTTCCACACTGCAGCCCCGCAGGGCCCGGTGTCGAGTCGGTCGGACACACGGTTGTCCAGAACCGCCACAAAAAGGCCCTCTGCCCGGGCTCTGGACTGCAGGGCCCCTGCCCAGTGCCCAGGCTCCATATATGGAGCTGGCCTGTTCGGACGTCATTCTAGACTCCATATTTGGGCATGCCTGACAAAGAACTCCATATATGGCCATAAAAGGGACACAGACATATCTGCAGGGTGGGTCATGCTTTCCAACTTGCATCGTTCCAAGTAGGCCAGTGACCAAATTCCTCTATTCCGCTCTAGTATGGAACAGGACTGTGATGTGGTGACATGAAGCAAAGATATGAGTTAAAAACGTTATATAACAATATAATGTTCAAAGATTTGCGCCACATTTTCACGATTTTTCAAAAATAGCAGAAGCACCGAGTGCCGTGCTATGAGCTTGTAGATCTGCTATTTTTCAATAGCTAAAGTATAATGTAATGAAAACACCAAAAGGGGTTCCCGCCCTGAATGGGTTAATGTATACAGTAGGGATGCACCAAAAGGGAAATTCTTCTTGGCCGAAACCGAAAACCGAATATGATTAATATTATATATCTTTGTTCCTACCATTGCTGTCATGGCCGTACCTTAAGGCTACCTGATTTATGGCAACAGAAATGGTTATGGCAAAACTTAACTTAAATAGTAATCACTATTATGGGTCCATAAAACATTTATTCAGCTCTTTTGAATGCATTAATTGCATACACTAAATCAGCCTATTTGGGCCGAAACCGAATAGGCCGAAAATGCGTTTTTAGCCATTTACTGCCGAATATTTTCTGCATATTTCACTAATAGGCAGTATAGGCCTATATGTTAAGAAAACAGTTGAGCATAAGGAATATATTAGGATATATATTAAAATAAAACAGTTAGCCCTATTATATCAATGAGCATAAGGAATATATTAGGATATATATTAAAATAAAACAGTTAGCCCTATTATACCAATGAGCATAAGGAATATATTAGGATATATATTAAAATAAAACAGTTAGCCCTATTATACCAATGAGCATAAGGAATATATTAGGATATATATTAAAATAAAACAGTTAGCCCTATTATATCAATGAGCATAAGGAATATATTAGGATATATATTAAAATAAAACAGTTAGCCCTATTATACCAATGAGCATAAGGAAGGCTGAATATGTATTAAAAGTATATGAAGCCGTTATGGATAATCATAATGTGGCTGAAGATTATGGATCATATCCAACGTATAGAACCGTATAGAAGAATATAGTGATATATTAAAGTAGGCCTATATGTAACTATTATAAATAAGCATATATGGCTGAATATAGGGATATATTAAAGTAGGCCTATATGTAACTATTATAAATAAGCATATATGGCTGAATATAGGGATATATTAAAGTAGGCCTATAGTATGTAAACTATTATAAATAAGCATATATGGCTGAATATAGGGCTATATTAAAGTAGGCCTATAGTATGTAAACTATTGTAAATAAGCATATATGGCTGAATATAGGGCTATATTAAAGTAGGCCTATAGTATGTAAACTATTGTAAATAAGCATATATGGCTGAATATAGGGCTATATTAAAGTAGGCCTATAGTATGTAAACTATTATAAATAAGCATATATGGCTGAATATAGGGATATATTAAAGTAGACCTATAGTATGTAAACTATTGTAAATAAGCATATATGGCTGAATATAGGGCTATATTAAAGTAGGCCTATAGTATGTAAACTATTATAAATAAGCATATATGGCTGAATATAGGGATATATTAAAGTAGGCCTATAGTATGTAAACTATTGTAAATAAGCATATATGGCTGAATATAGGGATATATTAAAGTAGGCCTATAGTATGTAAACTATTGTAAATAAGCATATATGGCTGAATATAGGGATATATTAAAGTAGGCCTATAGTATGTAAACTATTGTAAATAAGCGTAAGGAAAGCTGGACAGGGATAGTAATATAAATAAGCGTATTTTGAATATGGATCATAAGAGTAATATAAATAAGCGTATCGTGAATATGGATCATAAGAGTAATATAAATAAGCATATCGTGAATATGGATCATAAGAGTAATATAAATAAGCGTATCGTGAATATGGATCATAAGAGTAATATAAATAAGCGTAAGGAAGGCTGGACAGGGACAGTAATATATCCAAGCATAAGGAGGCTGAATACATATATTCAAGTATAAAATAACAGCTATAAGCATATCTGAACAGGGAGAGTAGCCTAATATAATAAATATTAGAAGCATGCTGCATGGCATTCTGTGGCCCACATCCATCCATCCATCCATTCATTGATTGATTGAAATATGTATTAACAGTTTGCAGAATTACAGCAACATTTCAAGCACAAACTCAAAGACTGTTAACTGTGAGTGGACGACCCAATTAATAAAGCATTACACTTGTTTACAAGAGGGTCCACCACGTTCAATTAATCAAAACATTTAGAGGTATACAAATATAGACAACACTTCTATATAGCCAAAGAACAGAACAGGAATTCGTCATAAAGGAGGTAAAAAGGGAAAAGAAACATATACAGTGAGGGGAAAAAGGGGTCCATCCCTCCATCCACTACAGCTGGTGGTCCAGGAGGAGGGAGGGTAGACTATATAGGGTGGGGGGTCGGCTAGGCTAGGCTAAGAGAGAGGGGGGGTTAGGGGGGGGGTATGCAAATGAACAATCCATCCACTAACCTCTCTGTCTTTAATTCTTTAGCGTCCACACGGAGTCAAAATAACACAGCCTCACATTAACCGATAAAACGTTAATAAAATAACGTATCACATCACAGCATTCATCCATCCATGCATCCATCCATCCATCCATCCATCCATCCATAAAACAAAGGCTAACGTTGGGGCTCAGTAGCATCCCGGATCCATTCTGTTATTGTGACTCAATTCATCATTAATCCTAATGAAACGGTCCAGATTTATCCGACCGTTACCGGATGAAACGGTCGGTCTGCACGGCTGTTCTTTATACACATTAATTATTCACACGCACGTCCCTTTTTATAGAAAGCTTTACGGTTCTCTCACACACACACACACACACACACACACACACACACACACACACACACACACACACACACCAAGACGATGTAACGGCAAGGTGCATGCTGCATGCACGCGCCACACACACACACACACACACACACACACACACACACACACACACACACTATACACACGCAACACACACTCACACACACACGCTTAAGATAAAGACTGCACTGACCATAGCGCGGCGTGTCGATCTGCTCTGCTGCCTCTCTGTAAGAGGGTCTGTGTGTGTGTGTGTGTGTGTGTGTGTGTGTGTGTGTGTGTGTGTGTGTGTGTACCGTTATGATGATGATGATGATGATGAAGCTACGGTCAGTCAGCGACCACGATATACATCCTTCCTTATCTGAGTCTGGGACGGATGCTCCGTGTGTGTGTGTGTGTGTGTGTGCGCGCGCGCGTGCGTGCGTGCGTGTGTGTGTGTGTGGGGGGGGGGGGGGGAGTGGACTAGACTGCTTTAATCCTCATTTCAGGAAAATAACCCACACACCCTGTCTGTCTGTCTGTCTGTCTGTCTGTCTGTCTGTCTGTCTGTCTGTCTGTCTCTCATATGTTTTGAATAAAGTGAGCAGAAGTAATTAAAGTCCACAAGTATCATTATAGCCTACTTAATATAATGTCATTATAACAATTATTATTATTATTATTATTATTTGTATTATTATTATTATTATTATTATTATTATTATTATTATTATTGTTGTTGTATTCGTTATTTAATCAATTAATCATAAAGCACTTTAAGCACCATTACATTAGACATCATTAGACATCATGAATAAATCTTCATTTAAACATTGAAATTATAATAAACACTAATAACATATAAATCATATCATATTTTCTCTACGTGACGTCACCAGGAGGAAAGCCCAATAAGGGTTGGTTTATATCCGGTGTAGACCGGAAGGAACTACTTCGACTTGATGAAGTTTGTCCCTGTGGAGCCGCCGTAGCCTCCGCTCGGGGTTGCCATGTCTGCTTATTATAAGCTCTTAAACTCCCTACCTCAGTGGTTCCCAAACTTTTTCATGTCTGTCAAGGACCCCCAAATTGACACTAATTAGCCCCGCGGACCCCCATTTGAAAAGATACGCCAGGGACCCCCGTAAGAGAAGGTTTTTATGGCTTGTTTAATTTCAACAACCCCCAGTTGGACATGCATTAGTCTACGGACCCCATTTAATTGTTATTTCTATCTCTGGGACCCCCAATTTATATTGTAAAATCACTGTTAATTTAACTCTGAGAGTACAAATGGAACCAAATGGACCCGTTAGGGTCCATTTGTACACTCTCAGAGTTACATTTGGTTCCATACTATCATTTAGCTGGGGACCCCCTGGAACTCCCTCAGGGTTAGGGTTAGGGTTACCTCACCATGTCGTTGTGTTGACTGGGGTCCTTGAGGGAGTTCCAGGGGGTCCCCACTCCCCAGGGGGTCCCCACTCCCCAGCTGAATTATAGTTATGAACCAAATTGACCCGCTTCCATTTGTACACTCCTAGAGTTACATTGATTTTACTGTAATAAATGAGGGTCCCAGAGATATAAATGCCATTAAATGGGGGTCCGTAGACTCATTGAATGAATGAATGAATGAATGGTTTATTTCGGTACTTTTTACAGTTACATGTTTGAAAGACAGTTGTGTTACGTGATCAGGTTAGCACCGAAAAGGTGTAGGCTGAAGCCAAAGCTTATTATCCTTACCATGTTTTAAGAGTAACATTAGTTACTGACAAAACAAAAACAAAGTAAGAAAACAAAAACAAAACAAATGTCAAACTGGGGGTCCTGGAAATGAAACGGGTTGAGAGTTACTGCTAGAGCTGTATAAATCTTCTCTCATGGGGGGTCCTTGGCATATCTTTTCAAATGGGGGTCTGCAGGCTATTAAGTGTGAATTTGGGGTTCCTTGACATGGAAAAAGGTTGAGTTGAGAACTACGGTTTTAACTTGTTAATGTTCTGTTATGATTTATTTGACTGTTATATATCTCTCTATATATATACTGTATATCTATGTCTTAATTGTTGACTTTGTGAGATGAGGTGAACCTCAATGCTCTTTTAGAGAATAAATAAAGGTTTCAATCATTAAATCATCTAAATGTAGTTGTTTATTTGGTCTTGTTTCTAAAGTGTAGTTGTTTATTTGGTCTTGTTTCTAAAGTGTAGTTGTTTATTTGGTCTTGTTTCTAAAGTGTAGTTGTTTATTTGGTCTTGTTTCTAAAGTGTAGTTTTTTTTATTTGGTCTTGTTTCTAAAGTGTAGTTGTTTATTTGGTCTTGTTTCTAAAGTGTAGTTGTTTATTTGGTCTTGTTTCTAAAGTGGAGTTGTTTATTTGGTCTTGTTTCTAAAGTGTAGTTGTTTATTTGGTCTTGTTTCTAAAGTGGAGTTGTTTATTTGGTCCTGTTTCTAAAGTGTAGTTGTTTATTTGGTCTTGTTTCTAAAGTGTAGTTGTTTATTTGGTCTTGTTTCTATAGTGGAGTTGTTTATTTGGTCTTGTTTTCCAAAGTGGAGTTGTTTATTTGGTCTTGTTTCTAAAATGTAGTTGTTTATTTGGTCTTGTTTCTAAAGTGTAGTTGTTTATTTGGTCTTGTTTCTAAAGTGTAGTTGTTTATTTGGTCTTGTTTCTAAAGTGGAGTTAGTGGAGTTGTTTATGTTGCGAAGGCTTTCACTTAGAGCTCCATATATGGGGATATTAAATAGCTCGAATCAGTGCTGGTTATTTCGTTAGGACCCGCTACAGTGGTGTTCGATACGAACCGGGATGTAGAAACCTCTACTTCAATGCTCTACGAGTTGCTTAGCCATTAGCCAGTTATTCTGTCTCATCTAGAAGACTCGTGCCAAAAGTAATAGAAGCTCTTCAAGGTATATGGGTTGTAAAGCCAGACACCTTGGTTCGTATGTGTTGACATGTTGGAGATACTGTGGGCTCCGGAGGTTCTGGACATCAGTTGGTTAGATGTCAGGGACCCGAAGTTGTGGGACCCATTTTGCCTCTGGAGCCTGTGGGTTCCAGAGGTTCTAGGTGTCAGTCGTTAGATGCCAGGGACACGAAGTGTATGTGTGGCAGCGGTGGCCGAACGGATAGCGGCGCGGTCTTGATACCGGAAGGTTCCCAGTTCGAATCAGCCGTCCGACACGTTAAAATTACGACCGCCGAAGTGCCCTTGAACAAGGCATTGAACCACTACGATGAAATGTGTTCTATGAGCAGGGCCTGGCTGGAAACAAGTTCTTGAGCTTAGCCCAGATACCCTGGGTAAATATAGATTTCATTTCATTTCATTTCATTTCATTTCAAGTTGTGGGCCCCATTTTGCCTTCGGAGCCCGTGGACATCAGTTGTTAGATGTCAGAGACCCGAAGTTGTGGGACTCCCATGTTCAGCAGAGATCGAAGGACCTGGCAGAGGACAGGAGAATTCATCTTCAAGACGGTAATGGGACTCGGTTCTTGGGACAGCAGAGCAGCCGACGAGGATCAGCAAGATACAACATCCGACGAGGGTCCTGCTCACCAGGAAGACACAGCATCCGACGAGGGTCCTGCTCACCAGGACTACACAGCATCCGACAAGGGTCTCGTTCACCAGGAAGACACAGCATCCGACGAGGGTCCTGCTCACCAGGAAGACACAGCATCCGGCGAGGGTCTCGTTCACCAGGAAGATACAGTCGGTGAAGGTCTGGCGATACGCTCTCAATGGGATGGCCCCAAGGGCCAGGTATGCTTTCAATGGGGTGGCCACAAGGGCCAGGTATGCTTTCAATGGGATGGCCCCAAGGGCCAGGTATGCTTTCAATGGGATGGCCCCAAGGGCCAGGTATGCTTTCAATGGGGTGGCCCCAAGGGCCTGGTATGCTCTCAATGGGGTGGCCCCAAGGGCCAGGTATGCTTTCAATGGGATGGCCCCAAGGGCCAGGTATGCTCTCAATGGGGTGGCCCCAAGGGCCAGGTATGCTTTCAATGAGGTGGCCCCAAGGGCCAGGTATGCTCTCAATGGGATGGCCCCAAGGGCCAGGTATGCTCTCAATGAGGTGGCCCCAAGGGCCAGGTATGCTCTCAATGAGGTGGCCCCAAGGGCCAGGTATGCTCTCAATGAGGTGGCCCCAAGGGCCAGGTATGCTCTCAATGGGATGGCCCCAAGGGCCAGGTATGCTCTCAATGGGATGGCCCCAAGGGCCAGGTATGCTCTCAATGAGGTGGCCCCAAGGGCCAGGTATGCTCTCAATGAGGTGGCCCCAAGGGCCAGGTATGCTTTCAATGGGATGGCCCCAAGGGCCAGGTATGCTCTCAATGGGATGGCCCCAAGGGCCAGGTATGCTCTCAATGAGGTGGCCCCAAGGGCCAGGTATGCTTTCAATGGGATGGCCCCAAGGGCCAGGTATGCTCTCAATGAGGTGGCCCCAAGGGCCAGGTATGCTCTCAATGAGGTGGCCCCAAGGGCCAGGTATGCTCTCAATGAGGTGGCCCCAAGGGCCAGGTATGCTCTCAATGGGATGGCCACAAGGGCCAGGTATGCTTTCAATGGGATGGCCCCAAGGGCCAGGTATGCTCTCAATGAGGTGGCCCCAAGGGCCAGGTATGCTCTCAATGAGGTGGCCCCAAGGGCCAGGTATGCTCTCAATGGGGTGGCCCCAAGGGCCAGGTATGCTCTCAATGAGGTGGCCCCAAGGGCCAGGTATGCTCTCAATGGGGTGGCCACAAGGGCCAGGTATGCTCTCAATGGGGTGGCCACAAGGGCCAGGTATGCTCTCAATGGGATGGCCCCAAGGGCCTGGTATGCTTTCAATGGGATGGCCCCAAGGGCCAGGTATGCTTTCAATGAGGTGGCCCCAAGGGCCAGGTATGCTTTCAATGGGATGGCCCCAAGGGCCAGGTATGCTTTCAATGGGGTGGCCCCAAGGGCCAGGTATGCTCTCAATGAGGTGGCCCCAAGGGCCAGGTATGCTCTCAATGGGATGGCCCCAAGGGCCAGGTATGCTTTCAATGGGATGGCCCCAAGGGCCAGGTATGCTCTCAATGGGATGGCCCCAAGGGCCAGGTATGCTCTCAATGAGGTGGCCCCAAGGGCCAGGTATGCTCTCAATGAGGTGGCCCCAAGGGCCAGGTATGCTCTCAATGAGGTGGCCCCAAGGGCCAGGTATGCTCTCAATGGGATGGCCCCAAGGGCCAGGTATGCTCTCAATGGGATGGCCCCAAGGGCCAGGTATGCTCTCAATGAGGTGGCCCCAAGGGCCAGGTATGCTCTCAATGAGGTGGCCCCAAGGGCCAGGTATGCTTTCAATGGGATGGCCCCAAGGGCCAGGTATGCTCTCAATGGGATGGCCCCAAGGGCCAGGTATGCTCTCAATGAGGTGGCCCCAAGGGCCAGGTATGCTTTCAATGGGATGGCCCCAAGGGCCAGGTATGCTCTCAATGAGGTGGCCCCAAGGGCCAGGTATGCTCTCAATGAGGTGGCCCCAAGGGCCAGGTATGCTCTCAATGAGGTGGCCCCAAGGGCCAGGTATGCTCTCAATGGGGTGGCCCCAAGGGCCAGGTATGCTCTCAATGAGGTGGCCCCAAGGGCCAGGTATGCTCTCAATGAGGTGGCCACAAGGGCCAGGTATGCTCTCAATGGGGTGGCCACAAGGGCCAGGTATGCTCTCAATGGGGTGGCCACAAGGGCCAGGTATGCTCTCAATGGGATGGCCCCAAGGGCCTGGTATGCTTTCAATGGGATGGCCCCAAGGGCCAGGTATGCTTTCAATGAGGTGGCCCCAAGGGCCAGGTATGCTTTCAATGGGATGGCCCCAAGGGCCAGGTATGCTTTCAATGGGGTGGCCCCAAGGGCCAGGTATGCTCTCAATGAGGTGGCCCCAAGGGCCAGGTATGCTCTCAATGGGATGGCCCCAAGGGCCAGGTATGCTTTCAATGGGATGGCCCCAAGGGCCAGGTATGCTCTCAATGGGATGGCCCCAAGGGCCAGGTATGCTCTCAATGAGGTGGCCCCAAGGGCCAGGTATGCTCTCAATGAGGTGGCCCCAAGGGCCAGGTATGCTTTCAATGGGATGGCCCCAAGGGCCAGGTATGCTCTCAATGGGATGGCCCCAAGGGCCAGGTATGCTCTCAATGAGGTGGCCCCAAGGGCCAGGTATGCTCTCAATGAGGTGGCCCCAAGGGCCAGGTATGCTCTCAATGAGGTGGCCCCAAGGGCCAGGTACGCTCTCAATGAGGTGGCCCCAAGGGCCAGGTATGCTCTCAATGGGGTGGCCCCAAGGGCCAGGTATGCTCTCAATGGGATGGCCCCAAGGGCCAGGTATGCTCTCAATGGGATGGCCCCAAGGGCCAGGTATGCTCTCAATGGGATGGCCCCAAGGGCCAGGTATGCTCTCAATGAGGTGGCCCCAAGGGCCAGGTATGCTCTCAATGAGGTGGCCCCAAGGGCCAGGTATGCTCTCAATGAGGTGGCCACAAGGGCCAGGTATGCTCTCAATGGGGTGGCCCCAAGGGCCAGGTATGCTTTCAATGGGATGGCCACAAGGGCCAGGTATGCTCTCAATGGGATGGCCCCAAGGGCCAGGTATGCTTTCAATGGGGCAAACTGTTCAAGCCTTCTTGATATGGTACATACTTCCATGGGAAATCTGGGGGTGGCTGTTATGAAGGCTTTCACTTAGAGCTCCATATATGGGGATAACCTATAGTCCCATATATGGAGACAACGGCGATATCCAGCACTGACATCAGATTAATGTAGAAACTCCAAAGATGGATATACACAGTGGTGACATCATCGTGACACTAGACTTGCACAGCATAAAAGGCTCCCATGGCTTCTAAACATCGGATACCAAACAACGCACGCGGCATCTCCAGCGATCCCAAATCCTTAGAATCTACAGCACTCAAGTAAGATCCAAGACCAAGAACATGTCAACACATACGAACCAAGGTGTCTGGCTTTACAACCCAGATACCCTGAATAGCTGAAATGAAATGAAATGAAATTAAATTATTACTATATTTACCCAGGGTATCTGGGCTAAGCTCAAGAACTTGTTTCCAGCCAGGCCCTGCTCATAGAACATTTCATCGTAGTGGTTCAATGCCTTGTTCAAGGGCACTTCAGCGGTGGTAATTTTAACGTGTCGGACCGCTGATTCGAACTGGCGACCTTCCGGTATCAAGACCGCTCCGCAATCCGTTCGGCCACCGCTTCTATTACCTTTGGCACGAGTCGTCTAGATGAGACAGAATAACTGGCTAATGGCTAAGCAACTCGTAGAGCATTGAAGTAGAGGTTTCTACATCCCGGTTAAGTTCGTATCGAACACCACTGTAGCGGGTGTAACTAAATAATCAGCACTGGTTCGAGCTATTTAATAGTCTTTTGGTCTTGTTTCTAAAGTGTAGTTGTTTATTTGGTCTTGTTTCTAAAGTGTAGTTGTTTATTTGGTCTTGTTTCTAAAGTGTAGTTGTTTATTTGGTCTTGTTTCTAAAGTGTAGTTGTTTATTTGGTCTTGTTTCTAAAGTGTAGTTGTTTATTTGGTCTTGTTTCTAAAGTGTAGTTGTTTATTTGGTCTTGTTTCTAAAGTGTAGTTGCTTATTTGGTCTTGTTTCTAAAGTGTAACTTTGTTTATTTGGTCTTGTTTCTAAAGTGTAACTTTGTTTATTTGGTCTTGTTTCTAAAGTGTAGTTGTTTATTTGGTCTTGTTTCTAAAGTGTAGTTGTTTATTTGGTCTTGTTTTAAAGTGTAGTTGTTTATTTGGGTTTAACTAAACCAGTGTTTCTGAAATAATGTCCATGTCATGGACCCCAAAATTAAATATCTAGGAAAATGTATCTGAATACATATTTTGTACCAGCTAGATTTCTTTCAATGTTTCAAAAAAATATTCCACACTTTCTTTCTTTCTGTCTTGAAAATAACCGACGCAAATTGAATTTAATACGTAGGTTTTAAAGTGCTATAATAATAATAATAATAATAATAATAATAACAGCTGCTTGTTTTGGTCTTTAGTTATTGTTTTATTTTCATAGACCCAGTTGCTTACTTCGCAGACTCTCGCAGAATCTGGCAACCCTACCTCAACGTCATTTCCGAGGTCGTATTATTTTGTTCTTTGCTCCATCCATGCTTCAGAACCAGATCTACGTTTAATCCGGATCCCAGTTGAAACTCCATTTAATCCGGATCCCAGTATAAACCAGATCTCTAGACCCATCATGTTCAAGCTGGAAGGTTTGTTGGCTTTATAGAAGTGTCTATTTGTATGTCTCTAAATGTCATGATGAATTGAACAAGGTGGACCCTCTTGTAAACAAGTGTAATGCTTTATGGTGTCGTCCACTCACAGTTAACAGTCTTTATGGTGTCGTCCACTCACAGTTAACAGTCTTTATGGTGTCGTCCACTCACAGTTAACAGTCTTTATGGTGTCGTCCACTCACAGTTAACAGTCTTTATGGTCTCGTCCACTCACAGTTAACAGTCTTTATGGTGTCGTCCACTCACAGTTAACAGTCTTTATGGTGTCGTCCACTCACAGTTAACAGTCTTTATGGTGTCGTCCACTCACAGTTAACAGTCTTTATGGTCTCGTCCACTCACAGTTAACAGTCTTTATGGTGTCGTCCACTCACAGTTAACAGTCTTTATGGTCTCGTCCACTCACAGTTAACAGTCTTTATGGTCTCGTCCACTCACAGTTAACAGTCTTTATGGTGTCGTCCACTCACAGTTAACAGTCTTTATGGTGTCGTCCACTCACAGTTAACAGTCTTTATGGTGTCGTCCACTCACAGTTAACAGTCTTTATGGTGTCGTCCACTCACAGTTAACAGTCTTTATATTGAGTTGTGCTTGAAATGTACTGTAATTCTGCAAACTGTTAATAAATACTTCAATCAATCAGGTTTGGGTCCCAAGATGGACCCTGATGAGATGAAGAGGAAGATGAGGGAGGACGTCCTGTCTTCACTCAGGAACTTCTTCATCTATGTCGCTTTCCTGCGAGCAGGTAATTATACGCTTTAATTAATGTTTAATATGTCTTTATAATAAATACATGAAACCTGCATGGGCATAATGGGTCATATTATAGGATTATAAATGCAATACAGATCATATTATTATAATGTTTACACTCATTCACACATCCGTCAATGTCATTTACACTGCAGGGGTGTGTGTGTGTGTGTGTGTGTGTGTGTGTGTGTGTGTGTGTGTGTGTGTGTGTGTGTGTGTGTGTGTGTGTGTGTGTGTGTGTGTGTGTGTGTGTGTGTGTGTGTGTGTGTCACCGTCTCCACACCATAGCGCAAAACTTTCTTAAGCTGCGCACTTCTTAAGCTGCGCGCAGCTTAAAGCTTGAGTTTTTAGACAGCTGGTGGATGGAAAAGAAGCTCCACCTCCGCCGAAGACTTGCGCGACGGCCAGATTCCCGGAAACGCTCTCCTCCGCTCAAGTCTTCGGCGGAGGTGGAGCTTAATTTCCATCCACCAGCTGTCTAAAAACTCAAGCTTTAAGCTACGCGCAGCCGAGAACGTGCGCAGCTCTTTCGACCGTCTGGCAGCACCTAGAGTGTGTGTGTGTGTGTGTGTGTGTGTGTGTGTGTGTGTGTGTGTGTGTGTGTGTGTGTGTGTGTGTGTGTGTGTGTGTGTGTGTGTGTGTGTGTGTGTGTGTGTGTGTGTGTGTGTGTGTGTGTGTGTGTGTGTGTGTGTGTGTGTGTGTGTGTGTGTGTGTGGCGGGCTCTAGACATACCGGATGTGACTGAGGGGGGGGGGGGGGGAGGTTGCTATGTTACCATGTCTGATTGACAGGAGTCCCCCTGTCAATCACATTGACACCAGTTCCATGAAAATAGCTGATCTACAAGCTCACCACAGGATAGCGATGCTGAGGTTCATGTGGTTTAATGAGATATAGCTGCGTGCGTGCGTGCGTGCGTGAGACTGACTCACCCAATCATGAATTCCTGCTACTTGGAGTCAGTCAGATATTTGTCTCCTAGTTTCAGATCCGTCTGAATTTTGGTGAAATACAAACATGATCAGAACTCACGGACGACGTTCTGGAGTGATGAGAAACCTCCTTACAATTTACAGTGTAGTTTATTTAGTTAAACTGATAGTTTATCAGACTCTACATCCAGAGAGACTTGGTCTGTGTTTGGGAAGCACACGAACACACCTGAGTGACAGGTGTGCTGTGATTGGCGTGTGTGTTAATTGATCACACCTGTCCATGTAGCAGTCCCGCCCCCATAACTCCCCATTCCTTTGTTTCCTTGTTGTGACAAATCATGACAACAAACACAATGTTTTGGGGTGATCAAATAATGAGAGAGAAGAAAACAAGGCATCATCTGAGACCTGTTCAGTCACTCATTTCTGACAGGGAATGTTTGTCCATTTGCAGCTCGTATGAAAAGTCAAAAGTGGAGGTTTTGTTTTTTACTAAACACACGTTTTATGCCAGAACTTTCAAATGGACATGGAACTAGAGGACAATATCTGACTCCCAAGTCGCAGGAATTATAATACACGTACAATTAATATATAGAGCTATTTAACACTGTTACTGAACACACTCTATAGCAATGATTACTGTCACAATATAGAGCTATTTAACACTGTTACTGAACACACTATAGCAATGATTACTGTCACAATATAGAGCTATTTAACACTGTTACTGAACACACTATAGCAATGATTACTGTCACTATATAGCTATTTCACACTGTTACTGAAAACACACTCTATAGCAATGATTACTGTCACAATATAGAGCTATTTAACACTGTTTTACTGAACACACACTATAGCAATGATTACTGTCACAATATAGAGCTATTTAACACTGTTACTAAACACACTCTATAGCAATGATTACTGTCACAATATAGAGCTATTTAACACTGTTACTGAACACACTATATAGCAATGATTACTGTCACAATATAGAGCTATTTAACACTGTTTTACTGAACACACACTATAGCAATGATTACTGTCACAATATAGAGCTATTTAACACTGTTACTAAACACACACTATAGCAATGATTACTGTCACAACATAGAGCTATTTAACACTGTTACTAAACACACTATAGCAATGATTACTGTCACAATATAGAGCTATTTAACACTGTTTTACTGAACACACACTATAGCAATGATTACTGTCACAATATAGAGCTATTTAACACTGTTACTAAACACACACTATAGCAATGATTACTGTCACAATATAGAGCTATTTAACACTGTTACTAAACACACTATAGCAATGATTACTGTCACAATATAGAGCTATTTAACACTGTTACTGAACACACTCTATAGCAATGATTACTGTCACAATATAGAGCTATTTAACACTGTTACTAAACACACTATATAGCAATGATTACTGTCACAATATAGAGCTATTTAACACTGTTACTAAACACACTATAGCAATGATTACTGTCACAATATAGAGCTATTTAACACTGTTACTGAACAGAAAGATGAAATCTAACTCTGTCTGTCTGTCTGTCTGTCCATCCAGTTCCGTTCGTCATAAAGAAGCTGGACAGCATCTGATGACCAGGGCAGTGTGTCTGCTGAGCGTCTCAATGCAGCAGCATCTGACCATGGATGGACACCCAACACAACCATCTGACCATCTGACCATGGATGGACACCCAACACAACCATCTGACCATCTGACCATGGATGGACACCCAACACAACCATCTGACCATGAACTACAGACTACAACCCAACACAACCACCCTGAACCAACTCAACCACCCAGAGTCCAGTTGTCAAGTCTCCACCACTGAACTCCAGTCGTTCTGACTCCACAGAACACCGCCGTGGGGGGGGGGGCACTTGTTACTCAAATCATATTTAATTGTTGGTCAAGCGGAGCGTTCATTGAGCATGCCTGCTGTGTTAATAAAGTGAACCTGTTCAGTGCATGGAGTTCAAACCGTTCCATTTCTCTTTCTCTTTTTCTTTTAAAGCCATTTACACCTGAGAACCGATTCTACAAATACATGTCTTCTAAATCCTGACAGTTTTCTGAAAAACATGTCATGTTTTTATATCAGTGGTTCTCAAACATTTTCATGTCAAGGACCCCCCCCAAAAATTATTTGTAATTGGCCGCCGACTCCCATCTAAAAAAAAACATGTTCCAGGAACCCCCCAGAAGCAAAGATTTGAATTAAAAACGTTCACTCTGAGCGCATCACTGCATGCCTGGCTGACATCTCACAGTGGATGTCCTCCAACCACCTCAAGCTGAACCCAGACAAGACTGAGCTTCTCTTCTTCCCAGCTAAGTCCTGCCCTATGCGGGAGCTAACTATTTCCGTAGACAACGCCCTGGTAACGTCTGTCCCGACAGCCAGGAACCTTGGTGTAGTCCTGGACAGTCAGCTCTCGTTCAAAACTCGCATCACAGCTGTCACTCGATCCTGTAGGTTCACACTCTATAACATACGACGAATTAGACCGTTCCTCACCCAGGAATCAGCCCAGCTCCTAATCCAGACAACAGTCTTGTCAAAACTTGACTATTGTAACTCCCTCCTCACTGGCCTACCGGCATGTGCACTTAAGCCTCTCCAACTGATCCAAAATGCCGCAGCTCGCTTGGTCTTCAACCAGCCAAAATTCTCACATGTCTCCCCCCTGCTCCGCTCCCTGCACTGGCTCCCGGTCGCTGCCCGCACAGAATACAAAACTCTGATGCTGGCATTTAAAGCAACCAAAGGTATGGCTCCCCCATATCTTGCAAGCATGATTGAACCCTACAAACCCTCCCGCGCACTCAGATCAGCCAACGCAGGAAAGCTGGAAGTACCCTCACTAAAAACGCCGGGACAACGCTCCACACGTCCCAAACTCTTCTCCCTTCTGGCCCCAAAACTGTGGAATGCACTTCCCGTTGCAATCAGAACTGCAGCATCACTCCCGATCTTCCGCCGTAGTTTGAAAACCCACCTTTTCAGACTCCACCATGGCCCATAGCACTTACCCTACCCCCTTAGATAGCACTTTTTAGACTTAGATAGCATTTGAAACAGACTTATAGCATGTCATGTAGACAGCACAATAACAGTACAGCATAGTATAGTATATATGTATAGTTTATATGTATAGTGTCATTGTATAGATATGTTCTAGTTACGTTCTTAGTTTACGCATGTTTCTTGATAAATGCTTTTTATATATGTGATGTAAGCCCATGCTTTTTGTTCTTGTTTAATGTAAGTCGCTCTGGATTAAGAGCGTCTGCTAAATGCCTAAATTGTAAATTGTAAATTGAGTGCTTAAAGACTTAAACCTCATAGTATCTCTCTCTTGTAGCAAAAACACAAGAGTAGGCTAACTAAAATGAACTGGACGGCCAACTATAAGTCTTGGTGAGGTGAAGCACACATCCGTGGCAATGGAATATACAATGGAATATATAAATATTGTACCACAGCATTCATTCTAACTCATAGATGGATTCAACCTGATTGATCGAGGCGTGAAATCGCCACTTGGGGGCGCTGTTGTTCAATGTATAGTGGAAGCAGAAGTAAACGTGGCTCTGGTCCATAGCCATAAATGCAGGGCGGGATATAGAAGCATTAGGGCTATGGATCAGAGACAACCAACACATTCACACATTATATCATCTAGTAATGAAGATAGAAGGGATTCAACTCCTGATATAAATATACTTGTTTCAAAGTTATAGTAACTTTTATGTTTTTTTTTTTTTTAATGTTCTGTTTATTCAATTTTTTACAAATATAGAAGTAAATTGAGAAATACAAACAGAGTAACAAATACAAAAAACGTCAACACACACAACACACACATTCCAAATCAAGACAACCAAAGAACATTCAAAACAAAACAAAATCAAAAATATACATAGGCCTATAAAAAAAAACCCCACTCCAATATAGTCAATATACAAAGCAGTTCATGGTCACAAACATCATCCAGACAAGACAGGTTGGCTAGTCAGGCGACAGCTATTCAGGTTCAATCGGGGGCACGAGTGTAAGGCGGTCAACATATAGGAAAGGCTGCCATGCTTTACTGGATTTGGAGATTGAGCCACGCAATGTGTATTTAATTTTTTCCAATTTTAAAAAATATAGTAGCCTTTGTCAGATATCCAACGGGAATGTGAAGGGGGGTATGTTTTTTCCAATGCATAAGAATAAGACGTCTTGCCAGAAGCGTCACAAAAGCGACAAGGTCAGATTGTGAAATGAAATGAAATGAAATCTATATTTACCCAGGGTATCTGGGCTAAGCTCAAGAACTTCTTTCCAGCCAGGCCCTGCTCATAGAACACATTTCATCGTAGTGGTTCAATGCCTTGTTCAAGGGCACTTCAGCGGTGGTAATTTTAACGTGTCGGACGGCTGATTCGAACTAGGAACCTTCCGGTATCAAGACCGCGCCGCTATCCGTTCGGCCACCGCTGCCACAAGTCTGTGACTTTTATGGTTTAAAATGAAATATAAAACGCGGTCGGTGCGCCTTTAAGACACGCTGCGCAGGCGCACTGGATACTTCCTTGGTTGTAGTCTTTCAGCAGTTAGCTGACATTCATGCGTGTGTGTTGATAAGTCAGCGGACAGTGTGTGTGAATGGTTTATGTATTGATAAGTTAGAGGACAGTGTGTGTGAATAGTTTATGTATTCATAAGTCAGCGGACAGTGTGTGAGAATAGTTCATGTATTGATATTACTCATTGTTTACTGTATGCAGTCTGTCGTTCATAAAGTCATGAAGGTGTTTCTGACCAGGAGGATTCCTCCAGAGGGAATGAAGATCCTCACTCAGTCTGAACTGTAAGATTATTATGTTATTCATACTGTTACTGTACTGTTTATATGATCATAATATAAATGGTACATTCCTCCAGAGGGAATGAAGATCCTCACTCAGTCTGAACTGTAAGATTATTATGTTTATTATATTGCTACTGTACAGTTAGCTGTTTATATGATCATATATAAATGGTACAATAAGAAGGGATGAGGATCCTCACTCACTCTGAACTGTAAGATTATTATTATGTTTATAATACTGTAAGATTATGTTTTATAGTTCATATTATACTGTACAGTTTTATATTTAAATGTTGCATTCCTCCAGAAGGGATGAGGATCCTCACTCAGTCTGAACTGTAAGATTATATAATGATATGTTTCCTTACTGTTATAAATACTGTCACTGTACAGTTCACACTCTGAACTGTAATATAATATATATCTCTGCTGTCGGGAGGAAACCTCTTAACTCCAAAATCTTCATTTTTCAGAAATTGAAGAAAACCTTATATTTTTGAAACAAAGCAACACTGCCTCATCAAAGTTGGTATCGTGACTTAGTATATTATCAGATACTTGCATGTGTCATTATATTATCACCACTTTACCCGGACACAGCTCAAGTGGAGTTAGGAGGTTTGCTCTGTCCTTTTTGATACTTAAAGGGTGTTCAGTAGCATCATAACAACACACAGACGTAAAGGGTGTTCAGTAGCATCATAACAACACACAGACGTAAAGGGTGTTCAGTAGCATCATAACAACACACAGACGTAAAGGGTGTTCAGTAGCATCATAACAACACACAGACGTAAAGGGTGTTCAGTAGCCTCATAACAACACACAGACGTAAAGGGAGTTCAGTAGCATCTTAACAACACAGACGTAAAGGGTGTTCAGTAGCATCATAACACACAGACGTAAAGGGTGTTCAGTAGCATCATAACAACACACAGACGTAAAGGGTGTTCAGTAGCATCATAACAACACACAGACGTAAAGGGTATTCAGTAGCATCATAACAACACACAGACGTAAAGGGTGTTCAGTAGCATCATAACAACACACAGACGTAAAGGGTGTTCAGTAGCATCATAACAACACACAGACGTAAAGGGTATTCAGTAGCATCATAACAACACACAGACGTAAAGGGTGTTCAGTAGCATCATAACAACACACAGACGTAAAGGGTGTTCAGTAGCATCATAACAACACACAGACGTAAAGGGTATTCAGTAGCATCATAACAACACACAGACGTAAAGGGTGTTCAATAGCATCATATAACAACACACAGACGTAAAGGGTGTTCAGTAGCATCATAACAACACACAGACGTAAAGGGTGTTCAGTAGCATCATAACAACACACAGACGTAAAGGGTGTTCAGTAGCATCATAACAACACACAGACGTAAAGGGTGTTCAGTAGCATCATAACAACACACAGACGTAAAGGGTGTTCAGTAGCATCATAACAACACACAGACGTAAAGGGTGTTCAGTAGCATCATAACAACACACAGACGTAAAGGGTGTTCAGTAGCATCATAACAACACACAGACGTAAAGGGTGTTCAGTAGCATCATAACAACACACAGACGTAAAGGGTGTTCAGTAACATCATAACAACACACAGACGTAAAGGGTGTCCAGTAGCATCATAACAACACACAGACGTAAAGGGTGTTCAGTAACATCATAACAACACACAGACGTAGAGGGTGTTCAGTAGCTTGTAGATCGGCTATTTTCAGCAAGTGTAAAAACAGTCATTACGACGGCATCAACGCCCGCCAAAATACATTTTACTCCACTAAATCAACTGTAGATTTAGTCGACTAAAATATTATGATATTTAGTCGACTAAAACTAGACTAACACTAAAGCATTCCAGGTGACTAAAATGTGACTGAAACTAAATGAAAACTTTTGAAGAGACTAATGAAACTAAAATATCAGCCAAAAACAACACCGTGTGTTAACAGTGTTAAGGTGGACCGCTGGGATTCAGATGAGCCTGTGTCTATGTGTTATTGTGTTAACAGTGTTAAGGTGGACCGCTGGGATTCAGATGAACCCGTGTCTATGTGTTATTGTGTTAACATTGTTAAGGTGGACCGCTGGGATTCAGATGAGCCCGTGTCTATGTGTTATTGTGTTAACAGTGTTAAGGTGGACCGCTGGGATTCAGATGAGCCTGTGTCTATGTGTCTGTGTGTTAACAGTGTTAAGGTGGACCGGTGGGGTTCAGATGAGCCTGTGTCTATGTGTCTGTGTGTTAACAGTGTTAAGGTGGACCGGTGGGGTTCAGATGAGCCTGTGTCTATGTGTCTGTGTGTTAACAGTGTTAAGGTGGACCGGTGGGGTTCAGATGAGCCTGTGTCTATGTGTTATTGTGTTAACAGTGTTAAGGTGGACCGGTGGGATTCAGATGAGCTCGTGTCTATGTGTTATTGTGTTAACAGTGTTAAGGTGGACCGCTGGGATTCAGATGAGCCTGTGTCTATGTGTTATTGTGTTAACAGTGTTAAGGTGGACCGCTGGGATTCAGATGAGCCCGTGTCTATGTGTTAACAGTGTTAAGGTGGACCGCTGGGATTCAGATGAGCCCGTGTCTATGTGTTAACAGTGTTAAGGTGGACTGCTGGGATTCAGATGAGCCCGTGTCTATGTGTTAACAGTGTTAAGGTGGACCGCTGGGATTCAGATGAGCCCGTGTTATTGTGTTAACAGTGTTAAGGTGGACCGCTGGGATTCAGATGAGCCCGTGTCTATGTGTTAACAGTGTTAAGGTGGACCGCTGGGATTCAGATGAGCCCGTGTCTCGCTCAGACCTGCTGAAAGGAGTCCAGGGCGCTCACGGTCTACTGTGTCTGCTGACGGACAAGATCGATGCCGAGGTCCTCGATGCTGCAGGTACCATTCCTACAGCCTGTAACCTACAGCCTACTGCCCTGCTCAAAGGCACTATGTAACCTACAACCTGCTCAAATTAACTAATCGCAATTATTTTTGTCATACAAGTGATAGTTTCCACGTTGAAAAATGTCCATACTTTAAAAGAAGCTGAAATAGCTGATCTACAAGCTCACACCGCGTCACAAAGTGACACGTTGTGAGCTTGTGGATCTGCTATTTCCTTATATAACCTTTATTTAAGTATACAAATAATGAATATGTTGTCATCTCTGCCCCCTGCTGGGCATTTAGTTTGTATTACCACCAGGCAAACAGAAATGTTACACAATTACATTTGTAATGGTGGCAGAAAGCCCTGTGAAAGTGCACAGTGTAAACTACACTTTGTAATGGTGGCAGAAAGCCCTGTGAAAGTGCACAGTGTAAACTACACTTTGTATGGTGGCAGAAAGCCCTGTGAAAGTGTAGAGTGTAAACTACACTTTGTATGGTGGCAGAAGCCCTGTGAAAGTGTAGAGTGTACACTACACTTTGTAATTCAGTATTTTAGCTGTGACGTGAGCGCGAGCACGTGAGATACTTCCGGGTCCTACTTTTGTGACGCTTTTGTGTCCCCATAGAGTTATACTGTGACGCTCCGTCGGACTAAATCTGAGACGAAAACAACCACGAAAGTCTCATTTTACCGCTTTCCTCGCAACAACAAAGCTGCGCTGCTCTCCCAAATCTGGCTGTGACAGGCCGTCTGCCCCACACGGAATACTATCGCCATTTTATTTCATTGTGTCAACTAAATCCTCATTAATGCAAACTAGATTCAACATACTCAAGCCTGCAAACATTCTAAATATGCCCCCGAAATATTTTACTGAGCAAATGGACTGTTACCACCTTCAATAATAATGATAATAATAGTCTTTATTGTCTCCACATCATATTTTTTTTTGTCATGGAAACTTGTACAAAACATTAATAATTCTACTCGAGTTGGAAGCATTAAGACCCATTTTAACCCTCAATGGCTTCCTTTCTGAAAAATAACGTCATTGTAAAAAGATTCACGCGTTTAGATATTCTATTTACAATGAGATGCGGACGGGAGCTGGTGCCACTTGGACCCTGACGTAACGTAGGACGGGAGCTGGTGCCACTTGGACCCTGACGTAACGTAGGACTACAATATGACGTCGGACTTAAATACTGTATGGTGGCAGAAAGCCCTGTGAAAGTGCACAGTGTAAACTACACTTTGTAATGGTGGCAGAAGCCCTGTGAATGTGCACAGTGTAAACTACACTTTGTAATGGTGGCAGAAAGCCCTGTGAAAGTGCACAGTGTAAACTACACTTTGTAATGGTGGCAGAAAGCCCTGTGAATGTGCACAGTGTAAACTACACTTTGTAATGGTGGCAGAAGCCCTGTGAAAGTGCACAGTGTAAACTACACTTTGTAATGGTGGCAGAAAGCCCTGTGAAAGTGCACAGTGTAAACTACACTTTGTAATGGTGGCAGAAGCCCTGTGAAAGTGCACAGTGTAAACTACACTTTGTAATGGTGGCAGAAAGCCCTGTGAATGTGCACAGTGTAAACTACACTTTGTAATGGTGGCAGAAAGCCCTGTGAAAGTGCACAGTGTAAACTACACTTTGTAATGGTGGCAGAAAGCCCTGTGAAAGTGCACAGTGTAAACTACACTTTGTATGGTGGCAGAAAGCCCTGTGAAAGTGCACAGTGTAAACTACACTTTGTAATGGTGGCAGAAAGCCCTGTGAAAGTGTACAGTGTAAACTACACTTTGTAATGGTGGCAGAAGCCCTGTGAAAGTGCACAGTGTAAACTACACTTTGTAATGGTGGCAGAAAGCCCTGTGAAAGTGCACAGTGTAAACTACACTTTGTAATGGTGGCAGAAGCCCTGTGAAAGTGTACAGTGTAAACTACACTTTGTAATGGTGGCAGAAGCCCTGTGAAAGTGCACAGTGTAAACTACACTTTGTAATGGTGGCAGAAAGCCCTGTGAAAGTGCACAGTGTAAACTACACTTTGTAATGGTGGCAGAAGCCCTGTGAAAGTGCACAGTGTAAACTACACTTTGTAATGGTGGCAGAAGCCCTGTGAAAGTGTACAGTGTAAACTACACTTTGTAATGGTGGCAGAAGCCCTGTGAAAGTGCACAGTGTAAACTACACTTTGTATGGTGGCAGAAAGCCCTGTGAAAGTGTACAGTGTAAACTACACTTTGTAATGGTGGCAGAAGCCCTGTGAAAGTGCGCAGTGTAAACTACACTTTGTAATGGTGGCAGAAAGCCCTGTGAAAGTGCACAGTGTAAACTACACTTTGTAATGGTGGCAGAAGCCCTGTGAAAGTGCACAGTGTAAACTACACTTTGTATGGTGGCAGAAAGCCCTGTGAAAGTGCGCAGTGTAAACTACACTTTGTAATGGTGGCAGAAAGCCCTGTGAAAGTGCACAGTGTAAACTACACTTTGTAATGGTGGCAGAAGCCCTGTGAAAGTGCGCAGTGTAAACTACACTTTGGATTAAGAGCGTCTGATAAATGCCTAAATTGTAACCGAGGGCTGCGCTACGAGCTTGTAGCTCTGCTATTTTTTTTAAATCGTGTAAAAATGTGGCACAAATCTTTGAATATATATTCTTTCAGAGCGAATGTTTTTAACTTTGCTTCTGAGGGGTTCGTGGAATAACATATTTTCAGATGGGGGGGTCGGCGGCCGATTACATATAATTTCTGGGGGTCCTTGACATGAAATATTGAGCACCACTGATACAGAAACATGAGGTATTTCAGAAAACAATCATTTTTTTTAAATTTCGACGTCGGGCCTAAATGTGTCAACCCATTGTGGGCGGGAACCCCTTTTGGTGTTTTAAACATTATGTTATAATTTAGCTATTGAAAAATAGCAGATCTACAAGCTCATAGCTTGTAGGTCTGCTATTTTTGAAAAATCGTGAAAATATTTATTTCAGAAAACTGGAGGATTTAGAAGATTTCTTTTTAAATTTCGACGTCACGTCTGAATGTGTTAAAGTCAAGATAAGTCCATCTATGATGTTTCAGGTTCCAGCCTGAAGGTCATCAGCACCCTGTCCGTGGGCTTTGATCACCTCGACCTCCACGAGATCAAGAAACGGTAAAGATTCAGATCCATATTATTTTATATTTTATAAATCTGACCAGCTGAACCTTGAGGAAATTTGAGAGAGACGGTTGTAAGTTTTACATGTTATCTATTTTATCGGACCAGATACAGGCAAATACATGAATCCCATTCCTCTTGTTTCTGACGTCACACTCATGTTGGCCGTTTGTTGTTTATACTTGTTTGTTTTACGAGAACATTTGTCGTCTACAGCCCTGACCTTCTGACTCTGTTATTGTTTGTTATTAACACTCAGCCCGCTAGCATTTATTGAAAAATTAGGATCTAATTCACGCCAGCATTCTTCCCAGTCGAGCTCTTATTTTGAAAAGCCCCATTTCCAGACTACCGGAATAGTAGTATTATCCTAGTAAGCTCAACGGAGCCTGGACAGGATCGATCTATGTTGGTGCACTGGAGAGCTCCACATCGCCGTCTCTGTGCCGTCAAAGAAACGTTGTTTTGACCAAAAATGCCATCTGGGACAAGGAATAGGAGATACAGGCGATTGAAAGAAACAGATAGAATGGATTATTATGGCGACGACGATCTAAGATGAACGATCCAGTGCTGTGCTAACAACACAGCTAGCTAACTGGCTAATGTAAGTAGCATTATGGCTCGATCGATCGAATGCACTATAAAAGCGCCATTGATCTACGGCAATGGCGGTAAGCGTAGTATCAAAAAAATAGGCTTCAATTGACCTAGATCTACGGCAATGGCGCTGAAAGAATTAATTCCTCTTCATTGTTTACAGGCAGGGAGAACGTATCAGGGGCAACGTATGTTACGGTCTGTTGTTTCCAGGGGGATCCGGGTGGGTTACACCAGGGGGAACTGATGTTACGGTCTGTTGTTTCCAGGGGGATCCGGGTGGGTTACACCAGGGGGAACTGATGTTACGGTCTGTTGTTTCCAGGGGGATCCGGGTGGGTTACACCAGGGGGAACTGATGTTACGGTCTGTTGTTTCCAGGGGGATCCGGGTGGGTTACACCCCTGACGTTCTGACTGACGCCACAGCTGAGCTAACGGTGGCGTTGCTACTGGCAACGGCACGGAGGTTACCAGAGGGCATCGAGGAGGTCAAGAAGTATGTGTCTCAAACGCACGCACGCACGCACGCACACACGCACAGAGGGCATCAAGAGGTCAGGGTCGCACACACACACGCACGCACGAAGATTCATTCATTGTGATTAATGATGTAATTGTGCGCCTGGCGTTGAACATATGATCATTTTAAGGACATGTCACACCAATGCAACTCCTTTTAAGGACATGTCACACCAATGCAACTCCTCTTAAGGACATGTCACACCAATGCAACTCCTTTTAAGGACATGTCACACCAATGCAACTCCTTTTAAGGACATGTCACACCAATGCAACTCCTTTTAAGGACATGTCACACCAATGCAACTCCTTAAGGACATGTCACACCAATGCAACTCCTTTTAAGGACATGTCACACCAATGCAACTCCTCTTAAGGACATGTCACACCAATGCAACTCCTCTTAAGGACATGTCACACCAATGCAACTCCTCTTAAGGACATGTCACACCAATGCAACTCCTCTTAAGGACATGTCACACCAATGCAACTCCTCTTAAGGACATGTCACACCAATGCAACTCCTTTTTAAGGACATGTCACACCAATGCAACTCCTCGCAACAAAACAGTTTTAAGGACATGTCACACCAATGCACCTCCTTGTAACAAAACAGTTTTAAGGACATGTCACACCAATGCACCTCCTTGTAACAAAACAGTTTTAAGGACATGTCACACCAATGCAACTCCTTTTAAGGACATG
Source organism: Electrona antarctica (assembly GCF_951216825.1). NCBI lineage: Eukaryota > Metazoa > Chordata > Actinopteri > Myctophiformes > Myctophidae > Electrona > Electrona antarctica. The sequence goes on along the minus strand of NW_027637964.1, from coordinate 198,612 downwards.
TCACACCAATGCAACTGCCTTTCGGGATAATGGTTTCATGCAGGTACATGAAGCTAGTGAACAACTGGTGGGTCACTGGTCAACTGAACAACAGAGATTTTACAATATGCATTGGGGGTCCCAGAGATAGAAATGCCATTAAATGGGGGGTCTGTGACCTCTGACCCCAGGGGGCTGACCTCAGTGACCTCATGCTTGTTGTTCTCTCTCTGGTCGTCATGGAAACCCCACTGTGGTTGTCATGGTTACAGTGTGTGTGTGTGTGTGTGTGTTCTCTCTCTCTCTCTCTCTCTCTCTCAGTGGAGGCTGGTCGTCATGGAAACCACTGTGGTTGTGTGGCTACGGTCTGTCTGGAAGTACGGTGGGAGTGATCGGACTGGGACGCATCGGTACGATTATTACTGTATAACTATAGTTATTATTACTGTATAACTATAGTTATTATTACTGTATAACTATAGTTATTATTACTGTATAACTATAGTTAGTATAACTATAGTTATTATTACTATATAACTATAGTTATTATTACTGTATAACTATAGTTATTATTACTGTACAACTATAGTTAGTATAACTATAGTTATTATTACTATAGTTATTATTACTGTATAACTATAGTTATTATTACTGTATAACTATAGTTATTATTACTGTACAACTATAGTTATTATTACTGTATAACTATAGTTATTATTACTGTATAACTATAGTTATTATTACTGTATAACTATAGTTATTATTACTGTAAAACTATAGTTATTATTACTGTATAACTATAGTTATTATTACTGTATAACTATAGTTATCATTACTGTATAACTATAGTTATTGTCACACTTCCTTATTTTCCTTTTTCCGGAGTAACCTACCTAACCTCCGCTGTGATTGGCCGAGATTTGCATAACGTTTGTAGTAGCTGATTGGCTGTTGTTGGTTACGTAACCAATCTATGTTTTACAATCATTTATAAAGACATGAGTTCCATTGAAGGACAGAAGACCAAACTATTCAATAGTTTATAAAGACATGAGTTCCATTGAAGGACAGAAGACCAAACTATTCAATAGTTTATAACGACATGAGTTCCATTGAAGGGCAGAAGACCAAACTATTAGTTTATAAAGACATGAGTTCCATTGAAGGGCAGAAGACCAAACTATTAGTTTATAAAGACATGAGTTCCATTGAAGGGGAGAAGACCAAACTATTCAATGGTTTATAAAGACATGAGTTCCATTGAAGGGCAGAAGACCAAACTATTAGTTTATAAAGACATGAGTTCCATTGAAGGGCAGAAGACCAAACTATTAGTTTATAAAGACATGAGTTCCATTGAAGGGGAGAAGACCAAACTATTCAATGGTTTATAAAGACATGAGTTCCATTGAAGGGCAGAAGACCAAACTATTAGTTTATAAAGACATGAGTTCCATTGAAGGGAAGAAGACCAAACTATTAGTTTATAAAGACATGAGTTCCATTGAAGGGCAGAAGACCAAACTATTAGTTTATAAAGACATGAGTTCCATTGAAGGGCAGAAGACCAAACTATTAGTTTATAAAGACATGAGTTCCATTGAAGGGCAGAAGACCAAACTATTAGTTTATAAAGACATGAGTTCCATTGAAGGACAGAAGACCAAACTATTAGTTTATAAAGACATGAGTTCCATTGAAGGGGAGAAGACCAAACTATTAGTTTATAAAGACATGAGTTCCATTGAAGGACAGATGAACAAACTATTAGTTTATAAAGACATGAGTTCCATTGAAGGGCAGAAGACCAAACTATTAGTTTATAAAGACATGAGTTCCATTGAAGGGCAGAAGACCAAACTATTCAATGGTTTATAAAGACATGAGTTCCATTGAAGGACAGAAGACCAAACTATTAGTTTATAAAGACATGAGTTCCATTGAAGGACAGAAGACCAAACTATTAGTTTATAAAGATATGAGTTCCATTGAAGGGGAGAAGACCAAACTATTAGTTTATAAAGACATGAGTTCCATTGAAGGGGAGAAGACCAAACTATTAGTTTATAAAGACATGAGTTCCATTGAAGGACAGAATACCAAACTATTAGTTTATAAAGACATGAGTTCCATTGAAGGACAGAAGACCAAACTATTAGTTTATAAAGATATGAGTTCCATTGAAGGGGAGAAGACCAAACTATTAGTTTATAAAGACATGAGTTCCATTGAAGGGGAGAAGACCAAACTATTAGTTTATAAAGACATGAGTTCCATTGAAGGACAGATGACCAAACTATTAGTTTATAAAGACATGAGTTCCATTGAAGGGCAGAAGACCAAACTATTAGTTTATAAAGACATGAGTTCCATTGAAGGAGCAGAAGACCAAACTATTAGTTTATAAAGACATGAGTTCCATTGAAGGGCAGAAGACCAAACTATTAGTTTATAAAGACATGAGTTCCATTGAAGGGCAGAAGACCAAACTATTAGTTTATAAAGACATGAGTTCCATTGAAGGGCAGAAGACCAAACTATTAGTTTATAAAGACATGAGTTCCATTGGACAGAAGACCAAACTATTAGTTTATAAAGACATGAGTTCCATTGAAGGGCAGAAGACCAAACTATTAGTTTATAAAGACATGAGTTCCATTGAAGGGGCAGAAGACCAAACTATTAGTTTATAAAGACATGAGTTCCATTGAAGGGCAGAAGACCAAACTATTAGTTTATAAAGACATGAGTTCCATTGAAGGGCAGAAGACCAAACTATTAGTTTATAAAGACATGAGTTCCATTGAAGGACAGATGACCAAACTATTAGTTTATAAAGACATGAGTTCCATTGAAGGGCAGAAGACCAAACTATTAGTTTATAAAGACATGAGTTCCATTGAAGGGCAGAAGACCAAACTATTAGTTTATAAAGACATGAGTTCCATTGAAGGGCAGAAGACCAAACTATTAGTTTATAAAGACATGAGTTCCATTGAAGGGGCAGAAGACCAAACTAGTTTATAAAGACATGAGTTCCATTGAAGGGCAGAAGACCAAACTATTAGTTTATAAATACACGAGTTCCATTGAAGGACAGAAGACCAAACTATTAGTTTATAAAGACATGAGTTCCATTGAAGGGAAGAAGACCAAACTATCCAATAGTTTATAAAGACATGAGTTCCATTGAAGGACAGAAGACCAAACTATTAGTTTATAAAGACATGAGTTCCATTGAAGGGGAGAAGACCAAACTATTCAATAGTTTTTAAAGACATGAGTTCCATTGAAGTGCAGAAGACCAAACTATTAGTTTATAAAGACATGAGTTCCATTGAAGGACAGGAGACCAAACTATTAGTTTATAAAGACATGAGTTCCATTGAAGGGCAGAAGACCAAACTATTAGTTTATAAAGACATGAGTTCCATTGAAGAGCAGAAGACCAAACTATTAGTTTATAAGACATGAGTTCCATTGAAAGGCAGAAGACCAAACTATTAGTTTATAAAGACATGAGTTCCATTGAAGAGCAGAAGACCAAACTATTAGTTTATGAAGACATGAGTTCCATTGAAGAGCAGAAGACCAAACTATTAGTTTATAAGACATGAGTTCCATTGAAAGGCAGAAGACCAAACTATTAGTTTATAAAGACATGAGTTCCATTGAAGAGCAGAAGACCAAACTATTAGTTTATAAAGACATGAGTTCCATTGAAGGGCAGAAGACCAAACTATTAGTTTATGAAGACATGAGTTCCATTGAAGAGCAGAAGACCAAACTATTAGTTTATAAGACATGAGTTCCATTGAAAGGCAGAAGACCAAACTATTAGTTTATAAAGACATGAGTTCCATTGAAGAGCAGAAGACCAAACTATTAGTTTATAAAGACATGAGTTCCATTGAAGGGCAGAAGACCAACAAAAAAGTAGTAATATACATTATATTTGTATATTACAGGTATAATTTGTATATTTCTGTTATATTTCAGGTATGGCCATCGCCAGGAGACTGAAGCCCTTTGGAGTGAAGCGACTGTTGTACTCGGGGAGAACAGCCAAGCCTTATGCATCTGAGCTGGACGGAGAGTTTGGTCAGTTAGTAGACTCAGGGAAAACAGTATCCTTATGCACCTGACTCAGGTGATACATCACATACATAGAAATAGAACAACACATGGTGATACATCACATATATAGAAATAGAACAACACATGGTGATACATCACATACATGGAGATAGAACAATAGAACAACACATGGTGATACATCACATACATAGAGATAGAACAATAGAACAACACATGGTGATACATCACATACATAGAGATAGAACACATGGTGATACATCGCATACATAGAGATAGAACAACACATGGTGATACATCACATACATAGAGATAGAACAACACATGGTGATACATCACATACATAGAGATAGAACAATAGAACAACACATGGTGATACATCACATACATAGAGATAGAACAATAGAACAACACATGGTGATACATCACATACATAGAGATAGAACACATGGTGATACATCGCATACATAGAAATAGAACAACACATGGTGATACATCACATACATAGAGATGGAACAACACATGGTGATACATCACATACATAGAGATAGAACAACACATGGTGATACATCACATACATAGAGATATAACAATAGAACAACACATGGTGATACATCACATACATAGAGATAGAACAACACATGGTGATACATCACATACATAGAGATAGAACAATAGAACACCACATGGTGATACATCACATACATAGAGATAGAACAATAGAACAACACATGGTGATACATCACATACATAGAGATAGAACAACACATGGTGATACATCACATACATAGAGATAGAACAACACATGGTGATACATCACATACATAGAGATAGAACAATAGAACACCACATGGTGATACATCACATACATAGAGATAGAACAATAGAACAACACATGGTGATACATCACATACATAGAGATAGAACAACACATGGTGATACATCAAATACATAGAGATAGAACAATAGAACAACACATTGTGATACATCACATACATAGAGATAGAACAACACATGGTGATACATCACATACATAGAGATATAACAATAAAACAACACATGGTGATACATCACATACATAGAGATATAACAATAAAACAACACATGGTGATACATCACATACATAGAGATAGAACAACACATGGTGATACATCACATACATAGAGATAGAACAACACATGGTGATACATCACATACATAGAGATATAACTACACATGGTGATACATCACATACATAGAGATAGAACAACACATGGTGACACATCACATACATAGAGATAGAACAACACATGGTGATACATCACATACATAGAGATAGAACAACACATGGTGATACATCAAATACATAGAGATAGAACAATAGAACAACACATGGTGATACATCACATACATAGAAATAGAACAACACATGGTGATACATCACATACATAGAGATAGAACAACACATGGTGATCTGATATAAGTTACATAAATTGAGTCTTTGCATTCGCCTGTAAGGTCATCGAGGCTAGGGGAGGGGCTACGGGCTGAGATGGAGTCTGAAGAGGTGGGTTTTCAGACTACGGTGGAAGATTGGGAGTGAATCTGTAGTTCTGACTGTAATGGCAAGTTCATTCCATAGTTTAGATTGGGAGTGAGTCTGTAGTTCTGACTGTAATGGGACGTTCATTCCATAGTTTAGATTGGGAGTGAGTCTGTAGTTCTGACTGTAATGGGAAGTTCATTACATAGTTTAGATTGGGAGTGAGTCTGTAGTTCTGACTGTAATGGGAAGTTCATTCCATAGTTTGGATTGGGAGTGAGTCTGTAGTTCTGACTGTAATGGGAAGTTCATTCCATAGTTTAGATTGGGAGTGAGTCTGTAGTTCTGACTGTAATGGGAAGTTCATTCCATAGTTTGGATTGGGAGTGAGTCTGTAGTTCTGACTGTAATGGGAAGTTCATTCAACACATGGTGATCTGATATAAGTTACATAAATTGAGTCTTTGCATTCGCCTGTAAGGTCATCGAGGCTAGGGGAGGGGCTACGGGCTGAGATGGAGTCTGAAGAGGTGGGTTTTCAGACTACGGTGGAAGATTGGGAGTGAATCTGTAGTTCTGACTGTAATGGGAAGTTCATTCCATAGTTTAGATTGGGAGTGAGTCTGTAGTTCTGACTGTAATGGGAAGTTCATTCCATAGTTTAGATTGGGAGTGAGTCTGTAGTTCTGACTGTAATGGGAAGTTCATTACATAGTTTGGATTGGGAGTGAGTCTGTAGTTCTGACTGTAATGGGAAGTTCATTCCATAGTTTGGATTGGGAGTGAGTCTGTAGTTCTGACTGTAATGGGAAGTTCATTCCATAGTTTAGATTGGGAGTGAGTCTGTAGTTCTGACTGTAATGGGAAGTTCATTCCATAGTTTGGATTGGGAGTGAGTCTGTAGTTCTGACTGTAATGGGAAGTTCATTCCATAGTTTAAATTGGGAGTGAGTCTGTAGTTCTGACTGCAATGGGAAGTTCATTCCATAGTTTAGATTGGGAGTGAGTCTGTAGTTCTGACTGCAATGGGAAGTTCATTCCATAGTTTAGATTGGGAGTGAGTCTGTAGTTCTGACTGCAATGGGAAGTTCATTCCATAGTTTAGATTGGGAGTGAGTCTGTAGTTCTGACTGTAATGGGAAGTTCATTCCATAGTTTGGATTGGGAGTGAGTCTGTAGTTCTGACTGTAATGGGAAGTTCATTCTATAGTTTGGATTGGGAGTGAGTCTGTAGTTCTGACTAATGGGAAGTTCATTCCATAGTTTGGATTGGGAGTGAGTCTGTAGTTCTGACTGCAATGGGAAGTTCATTCTATAGTTTAGATTGGGAGTGAGTCTGTAGTTCTGACTGCAATGGGAAGTTCATTCCATAGTTTAGATTGGGAGTGAGTCTGTAGTTCTGACTGCAATGGGAAGTTCATTCTATAGTTTAGATTGGGAGTGAGTCTGTAGTTCTGACTGCAATGGGAAGTTCATTCCATAGTTTAGATTGGGAGTGAGTCTGTAGTTCTGACTGTAATGGGAAGTTCATTCTATAGTTTGGATTGGGAGTGAGTCTGTAGTTCTGACTAATGGGAAGTTCATTCCATAGTTTGGATTGGGAGTGAGTCTGTAGTTCTGACTGCAATGGGAAGTTCATTCCATAGTTTAGATTGGGAGTGAGTCTGTAGTTCTGACTAATGGGAAGTTCATTCTATAGTTTAGATTGGGAGTGAGTCTGTAGTTCTGACTGCAATGGGAAGTTCATTCCATAGTTTAGATTGGGAGTGAGTCTGTAGTTCTGACTGCAATGGGAAGTTCATTCCATAGTTTAGATTGGGAGTGAGTCTGTAGTTCTGACTGTAATGGGAAGTTCATTCCATAGTTTAGATTGGGAGTGAGTCTGTAGTTCTGACTGCAATGGGAAGTTCATTCCATAGTTTAGATTGGGAGTGAGTCTGTAGTTCTGACTGTAATGGGAAGTTCATTCCATCATTTTGGAGCCAGAAGGGAGAAGAGTTTGGGACGTGTGGAGCGTTGTCCCGGGTATTTTAGTGAAGGTACTTCCAGCTTCCCTGCTTTTTGGTTTGGAGAGCTGCAGCCTGACGTGTGTGTGTGTGTGTGTGTGTGTGTGTGTGTGTGTGTGTGTGTGTGTGTGTGTGTGTGTGTGTGTGTGTGTGTGTGTGTGTGTGTGTGTGTGTGTGTGTGTGTGTGTGTGTGTGTGTGTGTGTGCGTGTGCGTGTGCGTGTTGCAGTACCCCTGGACAGCCTACTGGCGGACAGTGACTTCGTGGTGGTCAGCTGCAGCCTGACCAATCATACTGAAGGGATGTGTGGGCGGAGCTTCTTCAGCAAGATGAAGAACACCGCAGTCTTCATCAACACCAGCAGGTACCTTAGGGGTGCGGTTTTGAAGCAGTATAGGGATTCACATGTCACATGTGATCACAGTTAAGTGTTCAGGGCCGGCCTGGGCCGTGACTCAGAGGTCCATCCTGGGGCTCAGCGGTCCATCCTGGGGCTCAGAGGTCCATCCTGGGGCTCAGAGGTCCATCCTGGGGCTCAGCGGTCCATCCTGCTATTTCTCCAGTCGACACCATGGCTCAATCAACCCCACCAGAGCCCTCAACAGACCTGGACGAGGGACCCCATCCCCCACTCCCGCCACCCCACGACGACCCCCACACACCCCCCACCCTCCCCCCACGGCAACCCGCGGCTTCTACAGACATCAACAATGGCCCTCCGCTCCCCTACTTCACCACGGAGGCAATAAGCACCATAGTCAGAGCCAACGGACTTCATATCTTTCACCTGAACGTCAACAGCCTTGGACCCAAAATGGCTGAAATCAGGCATATGTTTCAATGCGGTAAGGCGAACATCATTAGCTTCTCTGAAACTAAACTTGATGAGTCAACCAAAGACCCAGAAGTTGAAATAGAGAACTATTCTTTGATCAGAAACGACAGAAACAGGCATGGTGGTGGCGTGTGTATGTATATTCACAAAGACACTGAATATGTTACTCGTACTGACTTACAGCATGATGAAATTGAAACTGTGTGGGTTGAATTAATTTTCAAAAAGGCTAAATCAGTATTAGTGGGCACCGTCTACAGACCGCCTGACCAACATGGGTTCTATGATATACTTGAGGGGTGCTGTTACGGCCCTTTAAAATTGGCTCGAACAGCAAGGACCATAACATAATCAGGACACAAAGCCAGGTTAAAAGTTTACCAAAAATATAACCAATTTATTTAAAATTGAAATCGGACATTAAATAGCACTGAACACTGAACCCCAACCAAGTCAGGAATGTAACACAAAAGGAAACACTGAATAAATATAGGGTTAAAGTAATAAATGCCGAAAACAATAATAAAGATAAACTCAAGACCTAACTAGGCATCCTACAAACAAACATATGGGCTAGCAAACTAATAAATGAGGGAGCCTGGGGAGCTATGCACTATGTGCATGTCGGAGTCCCCAGACTCCCCATAAACTACCAAAACAAAATAAGAACTAAACTAAACAGAAACCAAACGGCAAACAAATACTCACTACCAGCCCAGTAACTGAACGTAAAGAAAGCGCAACAGAACACAGGGGAACACAACTTTTCAGGTTGGGTGTTTGGGAGACAATGAGCTGCTCTCCACAGCTCCTCTTTATAGCCTGCTCCTAATCATACAACAAGGCACAGCTGACACAGGGTGTGGCAGCCAGAGCCATCAGGTGATTGACAGGTGTCTGTCTCTTTAGACCAGCAGAGGTCAGCAATGTCTTATGTCACAGGCACTAAACAGAAGAAAGACAACATTAGTGAACCAACAGATAAACAAATGATAGAGTCTTATGTGCAAGCACCTAACACCCCCACCCTAAGTTATTAAATGCTGGTGAAACCCATCATTTGATAACATTTTCCTAGACTAATCTTGAATCCAAATCTCCAAAAAACAAACAAAAATCTTTGCCACATAAGAATGTCACTTTCCGAATTATACTCTCAAAATGTATGTTACTATACTTAATAGTCATTACTAATTACATTATTTTTTGTCTCAAAGCCGATTTACGAACAACAAAACACATGCTCACCAACTCAGGACAAATGTGTAAAAACCCTCAAGTGTATGTCCGGTTTCAAGAAAGAGTAACGTTAATGAACAGAATAGACAGATGCTAGAGTATAATAAAGTATAGGTAGAGAGAGTGTATAGTGTGTGCATAATGTGCAAGCACCCAACACCCCCACCCTATGTTATTTGGTTTCCAAGTGCTTCACCCCCCCTGGGTCAAACACCTGCACCCTTAAATTGGACTTCTGGTCTGCCTGAAAGACTGGCAAGCCACAAGATGAGTCAACCCGAGAGAGGTCACAAACAACAACACCTGTTGGTGTAATTTGGACCCACTCCAATTGCTCCCCCACCAGATTTAGAAAGAAAACAGCAGGAGCAATGGATTCCTTTGGTTTCTCATGAGCCAGATTCAAGATGCCACGCCTATCCCGACGTGGTGCTATAATTTGCCTAACCACACCCCAGTCATCCTGACCGGATGCATCAAGTGGAGACCATTTTTGCATGACCAGTTTGTCAGTTAGAAAATCCCCCTTTGACATGCACTCCACCTCAGTAGAGCCGTCAACCAGCTCTGTCACCTCCACCTTCTCCTCAGACATGAGCTTCACTTTAGACAGGGCCACGCCTCCTGACTCACCGGACAGGGACACCTCTGTCTCACATGGGGTACTGGCCTGCTGCGTCTCCACCGAAACCACGTCGGCCCCACCCACAACAGCACCATTAGTCCCACCCCCATCTAGATCTACAAGAAAGCTCTCACTCAAGTCAATTTCATCATTATAGCTTACCAGCTTCTCATCAGACCAGTTTACATCAAACGAGGCAAAAATGGTTGGAACAGTCACCCCCACCTCATGTTCACTTGGTGCCATAGGGACTGGCACCACCTCAGGGGTCATCAACAACGTTCCACCAGGTACATTAGACTCAGTACAGGTTTCTTCTGAAATAATTGGAACCACACTAACAAAGTCACCAGGTTGAGGAGCCAGACCAAGCTCTAATTCACTCAGACAAATGGCCTTCGTGTACTCCTCCCTAAACCGCACTAATTCAAGTTTAGCATTCTCTCTGCTTCTCTCGAGATTACTACGCATCCTTTCGAGCTCTAACTCTTTCAGCCGAATGAGATTCTCCATAGACAGTTCAACCACAAACTTTGATGATTCAGGACTAGAAGGACCAGGAAGCACCCCCTTATCACTCAAGCCCACCCACAACACCTGTTTGAGAACTCTCTTTCTCTCTTGTGCACTCACAGGTATCTTGTAGTGATCTGCAATTAAACCCAAATGCGCTTTGGCACAGTGATGAAAAACCTCTAATGTAGGGTCTCTCACAAAACCATCAAGTTTGAACTCCATGATTATTCACCTCCAAAACAAAGAAGTCAACCTTCAGAAGAAAACAGGCTATACCTGCACAGACCAACTTAAAGGTCAACCAAAACAAAAGGTTACTGAAATATAAGATAACTAGGTTACCCCAACACGAAAACAGTACACCTTAGACTACAGTAGAAACTTGGGGAAAAAACAAATGGGATGTCACTCAACAGGTCACTGCATACACTTAAAGGGTTACAAAACCACACAAAACAGCACCTGACAAACTCCCTCTCAAACTAGAGACTCTTACTGCCACTAGAGCTCTGCTAGTTATCAGTTTTAAGACCAACTGTTTACACTACACACTACACAAACATAAGAATATTTTGCAAAATCTCCCAATTAAATTATGTTTGGGCAAAATTAGCTTTTGACGAGCCCCCAATTATGTTACGGCCCTTTAAAATTGGCTCGAACAGCAAGGACCATAACATAATCAGGACACAAAGCCAGGTTAAAAGTTTACCAAAAATATAACCAATTTATTTAAAATTGAAATCGGGCATTAAATAGCACTGAACACTGAACCCCAACCAAGTCAGGAATGTAACACAAAAGGAAACACTGAATAAATATAGGGTTAAAGTAATAAATGCCGAAAACAATAATAAAGATAAACTCAAGACCTAACTAGGCATCCTACAAACAAACATATGGGCTAGCAAACTAATAAATGAGGGAGCCTGGGGAGCTATGCACTATGTGCATGTCGGAGTCCCCAGACTCCCCATAAACTACCACAACAAAATAAGAACTAAACTAAACAGAAACCAAACGGCAAACAAATACTCACTACCAGCCCAGTAACTGAAAGTAAAGAAAGCGCAACAGAACACAGGGGAACACAACTTTTCAGGTTGGGTGTTTGGGAGACAATGAGCTGCTCTCCACAGCTCCTCTTTATAGCCTGCTCCTAATCATACAAAAAGGCACAGCTGACACAGGGTGTGGCAGCCAGAGCCATCAGGTGATTGACAGGTGTCTGTCTCTTTAGACCAGCAGAGGTCAGCAATGTCTTATGTCACAGGCACTAAACAGAAGAAAGACAACATTAGTGAACCAACAGATAAACAAATGATAGAGTCTTATGTGCAAGCACCTAACAGGTGCTTAGCTGAGGAGGAATGTGTAGAGAAAATCCTGATTGGCGACCACAATACAGACATGCAACGTAAGGAAGCACCTGTGTTTAAGTCATTCAGTAAGTTCTGTGATCTACATAGTGTCAGTCAGCTAATTACCCAACCCACTAGAGTGTGTGATTCTACTCAAACTGTCATTGATCTCATTCTGTCCTCGGACAAATCCAGAATCTCCAAGAAAGGGGTTATTGTATGTGGGCTTAGTGATCATTTTATGATATTCTGTACCCGCAAAATACAAAAACTTAAGACCGGCTGCCACAAAACAGTCATATCAAGGGACCTCAAAACCTACTCTAGTGAGGTTTTTAACCAAGTATTGGAGAGTCTGGATTGGTCCGATGAGCTTAAAAGCACACTTGTCGAAGAAGCTTGGCTTGGCTTCAAAACCAAATTTACATCAGTACTGAACAACATGGCTCCTTTGAGAACCACCAGGGGCAAAACCCGCTCGGAACCATGGATGAATTCGGACATACTGGCTGCAATGAAAGCCAGAGACAAAAAATGCTCTGAATTTCTAAAATGCAAGTCAAAGCTAGCCAAGCGCTTCGACAGTGTTCGCCAAGCTCGTTTGAACAACCTAAATACACAACGAATCAAGCTACGAAACAGTGTAACTGCCATGACCAAATCAGCTAAAAGTACCTTCATTAATGATAAAGCTCAGGAAAACAAAAACAATCCTCATGAGCTCTGGAAGCTACTTAACAATCAACTAAGCTATGGTCAGAAACTAAAAACCAGATTTTCGAACATAAACATCAAATCGGACAACACTCTCATCACTGACAACCTTGATGTGGCCAACTACTTGAATATCTTCTTTACAAACATAGCAACAACTCTGGTTAACAAACTGCCCTCCCACTCTGGGCTCTTTGGTGTAGAGCACATTACAACCTTCTACAAAAACCTAGGTGTTTGTAAAGACGATTTTAAACTAGTTATGGTAACAACTGATGAGGTAATTAAGAAACTGAGTGCCCTCCAACCCCACAAGGCCACAGGCCATGACAACATTCCCTCCAAATTTCTCAGAGACTCAGCCATCTCTATAGCTCCAATCATCACCCACATAGTAAACCTCTCCATCAAACCCCAAGATTTCAAACTGGCCAAAGTAACCCCCTTGCACAAGAAAGGGAGTAAATTAGACCCCGGCAACTACCGCCCTATTTCTATTCTTAGTTCCATCTCGAAAGTGATGGAAAAAATAGTCTATGAACAGGTTGAAAAGTATCTTGCCACTAATAATAGATTGTACGAGTTCCAATCTGGCTTCAGAACATCCCACTCCACTGACACATGCCTTCTCTATTTGGCTTCAGAACATCCCACTCCACTGACACATGCCTCCTCTATTTGGCTTCAGAACATCCCACTCCACTGACACATGCCCAGAACATCCCACTCCACTGACACATGCCTTCTCTATCTGAGCGACCACATCAAACAAGAGGTGGACGCTGGCAAATACTGCGGCATGGTCATGCTGGACCTCCAAAAGGCTTTTGACACCGTGAACCACTCCATACTGGTTAACAAGCTAAAAGCAATTGGTTTCGATAGCACATCAGTGAGCTGGATGCAATCCTACCTGGAGGGGAGAGAACAGATGGTGGAAGTGAACGGAACACTGTCCCCCCCCCCTCCCAGTGAGCTGTGGCGTTCCACAAGGAAGCATACTAGGGCCTCTACTGTTCCTAATATATGTAAACGACATGACTTCAGCTTGTGACTGCAACTTGTTCCTGTTCGCAGATGACTCAGCACTGCTGGTCTCGGACAGGGACAAACTGCAGGTTGAAAATGCCCTCAGCTCTGAACTCGGTAGAATCTGCACCTGGCTCGCTGATAACAAACTATCTTTACACCTGGGAAAAACTGAATCCATTCTCTTTGGCTCTATTAGTAATCTCAGCAAGGCAAATGGCTTCTTGGTTAGAGTGGGTGACAATGTTATCACACGTAAAGATGAAATTACCTACCTAGGTTCCATCCTGGAGGCTAATCTTTCCGGTGATAAAATGGCCACCAACGTAATCAAAAAAGTCAACCATAGAACAAGATTCCTCTACAGGATCTCCTCACTGGTCAACAAAAACACCTTGAAGACCTTTACAGGAGCCCTTGTACAGGGTTTCTTTGACTATGCATGCACCTCCTGGTACCACAGCACCTCAAAGGCCCTTAAAACCAGGCTCCAGACTTCCCAAAACAAACTGGTCAGGCTCCTACTTGATCTAGCCCCCCGAACCCACCTCACCCCTGCCCACTTCGACAGGCTGGAATGGCTTAGGGTCGACGACAGAGTACAGCATCTTGCAATGGGTCTGGTCCACAAGATTCGATACACCACCAAGATACCCATGTACCTGTCTAGATACTTCCTTAATGTTAACGAAGTCCACACCCACAACACCAGAGGGAGTGCAACGAACCATGTACAACCCAGATTCGGCACAAACAAGGGACTAAATTCTTTTCGCTCCTATGCCACCAAAATGTGGAACGCCCTACCAACTGTCATTAAGACATGCGAATCCCTTGACTCCTTCAAAACCGCTCTCAAAGGGCACCTACGGATGGCTGCAATTCGAAACTGGCCCCCGTAAAATCTGAATCCCCCCCCCCCGCCCCCCCCTTTTTTCCCCTCACTGTATATATTTCTTTTCCCTTTTTACCTCCTTTATGATGAATTCCTGTTCTGTCTATAGAAGTGTCTATTTGTACGTCTCTAAATGTTTTGATGATTTGAACATGGTGGACCCTATTGGAAACAAGTGTAATGCTTAATTGGGTCGTCCACTCACAGTTAACAGCCTTTGTATTGAGTTTGTGCTTGAAATGTACTGTAATTCTGCAAACTGTTAATAAATTCTTCAATCAATCAATCAATCCTGTGGCTCAGAGGTCCATCCTGGGGTTCAGAGGTCCATCCTGGGGCTCAGAGGTCCTTCTTGGGGCTCAGCGGTCCATCCTGGGGCTCAGAGGTCCATCCTGGGGCTCAGCGGTCCATCCTGGGGCTCAGAGGTCCATCCTGGGGCTCAGAGGTCCATCCTGGGGCTCAGAGGTCCATCCTGGGGCTCAGAGGTCCATCCTGGGGCTCAGAGGTCCATCCTGGGGCTCAGGTTTCGAACTGGCAACCTTGCGGTTACCATCCAGCCACTCTACCGCTGATCCACCGCCGCCCCAATCATCGCCTCAATCACTCCCAGCTGATCCCGCAGCTCGGGGAGCGCTTGCCGTGCCCATGCCGTGCGGTGCAGCTCGGGGAGCGCTTGCCGTGCCCATGCCGTGCGGTGCCGTCTAAGCACCGCCACGCTCATATGACTGTGAAGGTGTTGCTCTGGGCGGCTCCGTAAAGACATCAAGCGCCTCCTATTCCGTCACATTGGCTGACTATAAAACAAGGAAGTGTGTGGCTCCCTCTGGTGGCGCGAAGCGGAGCTACTTTTGTGAATGTAATAGTTTTATGAGGTTAATATTGCTATAATTATGTTTGTAACCGTTTTAGAAAAGCACTAAGAGGTCGCGGTGGTGATTGACAGGTTGTGTGATTGACAGGTGGTGTGTTTGATTGACAGGGGTTGTGTTTGATTGACAGGTGGTGTGTTTGATTGACAGGGGTTGTGTTTGATTGACAGGTGGTGTGTTTGATTGACAGGGGTTGTGTTTGATTGACAGGTGGTGTGTTTGATTGACAGGTGGTGTGTTTGATTGACAGGTAGTGTGTTTGATTGACAGGGGTTGTGTTTGATTGACAGGTGGTGTGTTTGATTGACAGGTGGTGTGTTTGATTGACAGGTGGTGTGTTTGATTGACAGGGGTTGTGTTTGATTGACAGGTTGTGTGATTGACAGGTGGAGTGTTTGATTGACAGGTTGTGTGATTGACAGGTGGTGTGTTTGATTGACAGGTTGTGTGTTTGATTGACAGGGGGACGGTGGTGAACCAGGAAGACCTCTACCAGGCGTTGACCAGCGGGCAGATCGCTGCCGCCGGATTGGACGTGACCTCACCGGAGCCCCTCCCCCCGGACCACCCACTGCTGACTCTGAAGAACTGCGGTGAGGAAACATCTGGATATGTTTAACCCATTCAGGACGGGAACCCCTTTTGGTTGTTTTAAAGCATTATGTTACACTTTAGCTGTTGAAAAATAGCAGATCTACAAGCTCGTAGGTCTGCTATTTTTGAAAAATCGTGAAAATGTGCCTGAAATCTTTGAATATATATTCCTTCAGAACGAGTTTTTAACTCAAATCGTTGCTACTGGGAGGGGGAGGGTTCCTGGAACAACATATTTTCAGATGGGGGTCGGCGGCCAGTCATATTTGGGGCTAACGGTCCATAACTAGGGGAAGGAATAATTCACTAAAATAAGCACAACCTTATTTTTGAGCAGCTTGTCCTACGTCCGTCTATGTCCTATGTCTGTCCTACGTCCGTCTATGTCCTATGTCTGTCCTACGTCCGTCTATGTCCTATGTCTGTCCTACGTCCGTCTATGTCCTATGTCTGTCCTACGTCCGTCTTTCCTACGTTTGAAAATTGACCACTTTATTTTTCGCCAATCATTTCTAGTTCTGTATGAAATGACACGCCTCCTCCTGCAATGATACTTGTAGATCTAGCCTTGCGGTAATCTCACAGATCTGTTCTCTCCTCTCGTTGCAGTGGGTCTTACAGATCTGTTCTGTCTTTACAGTGGTCTCACAGATCTGTTCTCTCTTTACAGTGGTCTCACAGATCTGTTCTGTCTTTACAGTGGTCTCACAGATCTGTTCTCTCTTTACAGTGGTCTCACAGATCTGTTCTGTCTTTACAGTGGTCTTACAGATCTGTTCTCTCCTCTCGTTGCAGTGGTCTTACAGATCTGTTCTCTCCTCTCGTTGCAGTGGTCTTACAGATCTGTTCTCTCCTCTCGTTGCAGTGGTCTTACAGATCTGTTCTCTCGTTGCAGTGGTCTTACAGATCTGTTCTCTCTTTACAGTGGTCTTACAGATCTGTTCTGTCTTTACAGTGGTCTTACAGATCTGTTCTGTCTTTACAGTGGTCTTACAGATCTGTTCTGTCTTTACAGTGGTCTCACAGATCTGTTCTGTCTTTACAGTGGTCTTACAGATCTGTTCTGTCTTTACAGTGGTCTCACAGATCTGTTCTGTCTTTACAGTGGTCTCACAGATCTGTTCTGTCTTTACAGTGGTCTCACAGATCTGTTCTCTCCTCTCGTTGCAGTGGTCTTACAGATCTGTTCTGTCTTTACAGTGATCCTGCCCCACATCGGCAGTGCCACCTACGACACCCGAGGCGTCATGGGCAGCCTGGCAGCCAGGAACCTGCTGGCTGGCATCGAGGGCACCGCCATGCCCTCTGAACTGCCCCTGTAGGCCACTAGAGGGCACCACCACCATGCCCTCTGAACTGCCCCTGTAGGCCACTAGAGGGCACCGCCATGCCCTCTGAACTGCCCCTGTAGGCCACTAGAGGGCACCACCACCATGCCCTCTGAACTGCCCCTGTAGGCCACTAGAGGGCACCACCAGCATGCTCTCTGAACTGCCCCTGTAGGCCACTAGAGGGCACCACCATGCCCTCTGAACTCCCCCTGTAGGCCACTAGAGGGCACCACCGCCATGCCCTCTGAACTCCCCCTGTAGGCCACTAGAGGGCACCACCACCATGCCCTCTGAACTCCCCCTGTAGGCCACTAGAGGGCACCACCGCCATGCCCTCTGAACTCCCCCTGTAGGCCACTAGAGGGCACCACCGCCATGCCCTCTGAACTGCCCCTGTAGGCCACTAGAGGGCACCACCGCCATGCCCTCTGAACTCCCCCTGTAGGCCACTAGAGGGCACCACCACCATGCCCTCTGAACTGCCCCTGTAGGCCACTAGAGGGCACCACCATGCCCTCTGAACTGCCCCTGTAGGCCACTAGAGGGCACCACCATGCCCTCTGAACTCCCCCTGTAGGCCACTAGAGGGCACCACCGCCATGCCCTCTGAACTGCCCCTGTAGGCCACTAGAGGGCACCACCACCATGCCCTCTGAACTCCCCCTGTAGGCCACTAGAGGGCACCACCACCATGCCCTCTGAACTGCCCCTGTAGGCCACTAGAGGGCACCACCACCATGCCCTCTGAACTGCCCCTGTAGGCCACTAGAGGGCACCACCACCATGCCCTCTGAACTCCCCCTGTAGGCCACTAGAGGGCACCACCACCATGCCCTCTGAACTACCCCTGTAGGCCACTAGAGGGCACCACCATGCCCTCTGAACTACCCCTGTAGGCCACTAGAGGGCACCACCATGCCCTCTGAACTACCCCTGTAGGCCACTAGAGGCACCACCACCATGCCCTCTGAACTGCCCCTGTAGGCCACTAGAGGGCACCACCATGCCCTCTGAACTCCCCCTGTAGGCCACTAGAGGGCACCACCATGCCCTCTGAACTGCCCCTGTAGGCCACTAGAGGGCACCACCACCATGCCCTCTGAACTGCCCCTGTAGGCCACTAGAGGGCACCACCATGCCCTCTGAACTGCCCCTGTAGGCCACTAGAGGGCACCACCACCATGCCCTCTGAACTGCCCCTGTAGGCCACTAGAGGGCACCACCACCATGCCCTCTGAACTGCCCCTGTAGGCCACTAGAGGGCACCACCACCATGCCCTCTGAACTGCCCCTGTAGGCCACTAGAGGGCACCACCACCATGCCCTCTGAACTGCCCCTGTAGGCCACTAGAGGGCACCACCATGCCCTCTGAACTGCCCCTGTAGGCCACTAGAGGGCACCACCACCATGCCCTCTGAACTGCCCCTGTAGGCCACTAGAGGGCACCACCACCATGCCCTCTGAACTCCCCCTGTAGGCCACTAGAGGGCACCACCGCCATGCCCTCTGAACTGCCCCTGTAGGCCACTAGAGGGCACCACCACCATGGCCTCTGAACTGCCCCTGTAGGCCACTAGAGGGCACCACCATGCCCTCTGAACTGCCCCTGTAGGCCACTAGAGGGCACCACCACCATGCCCTCTGAACTGCCCCTGTAGGCCACTAGAGGGCACCACCACCATGCCCTCTGAACTGCCCCTGTAGGCCACTAGAGGGCACCACCATGCCCTCTGAACTCCCCCTGTAGGCCACTAGAGGGCACCACCATGCCCTCTGAACTGCCCCTGTAGGCCACTAGAGGGCACCACCATGCCCTCTGAACTGCCCCTGTAGGCCACTAGAGGGCACCACCACCATGCCCTCTGAACTGCCCCTGTAGGCCACTAGAGGGCACCACCGCCATGCCCTCTGAACTGCCCCTGTAGGCCACTAGAGGGCACCACCATGCCCTCTGAACTGCCCCTGTAGGCCACTAGAGGGCACCGCCATGCCCTCTGAACTGCCCCTGTAGGCCACTAGAGGGCACCACCGCCATGCCCTCTGAACTGCCCCTGTAGGCCACTAGAGGGCACCACCACCATGCCCTCTGAACTGCCCCTGTAGGCCACTAGAGGGCACCACCACCATGCCCTCTGAACTCCCCCTGTAGGCCACTAGAGGGCACCACCGCCATGCCCTCTGAACTGCCCCTGTAGGCCACTAGAGGGCACCACCACCATGGCCTCTGAACTGCCCCTGTAGGCCACTAGAGGGCACCACCATGCCCTCTGAACTGCCCCTGTAGGCCACTAGAGGGCACCACCACCATGCCCTCTGAACTGCCCCTGTAGGCCACTAGAGGGCACCACCATGCCCTCTGAACTGCCCCTGTAGGCCACTAGAGGGCACCACCACCATGCCCTCTGAACTGCCCCTGTAGGCCACTAGAGGGCACCACCATGCCCTCTGAACTCCCCCTGTAGGCCACTAGAGGGCACCACCATGCCCTCTGAACTGCCCCTGTAGGCCACTAGAGGGCACCACCATGCCCTCTGAACTGCCCCTGTAGGCCACTAGAGGGCACCACCACCATGCCCTCTGAACTGCCCCTGTAGGCCACTAGAGGGCACCACCGCCATGCCCTCTGAACTGCCCCTGTAGGCCACTAGAGGGCACCACCATGCCCTCTGAACTGCCCCTGTAGGCCACTAGAGGGCACCGCCATGCCCTCTGAACTGCCCCTGTAGGCCACTAGAGGGCACCACCGCCATGCCCTCTGAACTGCCCCTGTAGGCCACTAGAGGGCACCACCACCATGCCCTCTGAACTCCCCCTGTAGGCCACTAGAGGGCACCACCACCATGCCCTCTGAACTCCCCCTGTAGGCCACTAGAGGGCACCACCATGCCCTCTGAACTGCCCCTGTAGGCCACTAGAGGGCACCACCGCCATGCCCTCTGAACTCCCCCTGTAGGCCACTAGAGGGCACCACCACCATGCCCTCTGAACTCCCCCTGTAGGCCACTAGAGGGCACCACCATGCCCTCTGAACTCCCCCTGTAGGCCACTAGAGGGCACCACCGCCATGCCCTCTGAACTCCCCCTGTAGGCCACTAGAGGGCACCACCATGCCCTCTGAACTCCCCCTGTAGGCCACTAGAGGGCACCACCATGCCCTCTGAACTCCCCCTGTAGGCCACTAGAGGGCACCACCACCATGCCCTCTGAACTGCCCCTGTAGGCCACTAGAGGGCACCACCATGCCCTCTGAACTGCCCCTGTAGGCCACTAGAGGGCACCACCATGCCCTCTGAACTGCCCCTGTAGGCCACTAGAGGGCACCACCACCATGCCCTCTGAACTGCCCCTGTAGGCCACTAGAGGGCACCACCACCATGCCCTCTGAACTCCCCCTGTAGGCCACTAGAGGGCACCACCATGCCCTCTGAACTGCCCCTGTAGGCCACTAGAGGGCACCACCACCATGCCCTCTGAACTGCCCCTGTAGGCCACTAGAGGGCACCACCGCCATGCCCTCTGAACTGCCCCTGTAGGCCACTAGAGGGCACCACCACCATGCCCTCTGAACTGCCCCTGTAGGCCACTAGAGGGCACCACCACCATGCCCTCTGAACTGCCCCTGTAGGCCACTAGAGGGCACCGCCATGCCCTCTGAACTCCCCCTGTAGGCCACTAGAGGGCACCACCATGCCCTCTGAACTCCCCCTGTAGGCCACTAGAGGGCACCACCGCCATGCCCTCTGAACTGCCCCTGTAGGCCACTAGAGGGCACCACCGCCATGCCCTCTGAACTGCCCCTGTAGGCCACTAGAGGGCACCACCATGCCCTCTGAACTGCCCCTGTAGGCCACTAGAGGGCACCACCATGCCCTCTGAACTCCCCCTGTAGGCCACTAGAGGGCACCACCACCATGCCCTCTGAACTGCCCCTGTAGGCCACTAGAGGGCACCACCATGCCCTCTGAACTGCCCCTGTAGGCCACTAGAGGGCACCACCACCATGCCCTCTGAACTGCCCCTGTAGGCCACTAGAGGGCACCACCACCATGCCCTCTGAACTCCCCCTGTAGGCCACTAGAGGGCACCACCATGCCCTCTGAACTGCCCCTGTAGGCCACTAGAGGGCACCACCATGCCCTCTGAACTGCCCCTGTAGGCCACTAGAGGGCACCACCATGCCCTCTGAACTGCCCCTGTAGGCCACTAGAGGGCACCACCACCATGCCCTCTGAACTGCCCCTGTAGGCCACTAGAGGGCACCACCACCATGCCCTCTGAACTGCCCCTGTAGGCCACTAGAGGGCACCACCATGCCCTCTGAACTGCCCCTGTAGGCCACTAGAGGGCACCACCACCATGCCCTCTGAACTGCCCCTGTAGGCCACTAGAGGGCACCACCACCATGCCCTCTGAACTGCCCCTGTAGGCCACTAGAGGGCACCACCGCCATGCCCTCTGAACTGCCCCTGTAGGCCACTAGAGGGCACCACCATGCCCTCTGAACTCCCCCTGTAGGCCACTAGAGGGCACCACCACCATGCCCTCTGAACTGCCCCTGTAGGCCACTAGAGGGCACCACCATGCCCTCTGAACTGCCCCTGTAGGCCACTAGAGGGCACCACCACCATGCCCTCTGAACTGCCCCTGTAGGCCACTAGAGGGCACCACCACCATGCCCTCTGAACTACCCCTGTAGGCCACTAGAGGGCACCACCGCCATGCCCTCTGAACTCCCCCTGTAGGCCACTAGAGGGCACCACCATGCACTCTGAACTGCCCCTGTAGGCCACTAGAGGGCACCACCACCATGCCCTCTGAACTCCCCCTGTAGGCCACTAGAGGGCACCACCATGCCCTCTGAACTGCCCCTGTAGGCCACTAGAGGGCACCACCGCCATGCCCTCTGAACTGCCCCTGTAGGCCACTAGAGGGCACCACCATGCCCTCTGAACTGCCCCTGTAGGCCACTAGAGGGCACCACCGCCATGCCCTCTGAACTCCCCCTGTAGGCCACTAGAGGGCACCACCATGCCCTCTGAACTGCCCCTGTAGGCCACTAGAGGGCACCACCGCCATGCCCTCTGAACTCCCCCTGTAGGCCACTAGAGGGCACCACCATGCCCTCTGAACTGCCCCTGTAGGCCACTAGAGGGCACCACCACCATGCCCTCTGAACTCCCCCTGTAGGCCACTAGAGGGCACCACCATGCCCTCTGAACTGCCCCTGTAGGCCACTAGAGGGCACCACCACCATGCCCTCTGAACTCCCCCTGTAGGCCACTAGAGGGCACCACCATGCCCTCTGAACTGCCCCTGTAGGCCACTAGAGGGCACCACCATGCCCTCTGAACTGCCCCTGTAGGCCACTAGAGGGCACCACCACCATGCCCTCTGAACTGCCCCTGTAGGCCACTAGAGGGCACCACCATGCCCTCTGAACTGCCCCTGTAGGCCACTAGAGGGCACCACCATGCCCTCTGAACTGCCCCTGTAGGCCAGGGGACCCCCAGGGGTCTTTGAGGGAGTTCCAGGGGGTCCCCAGCTAAATGATAGTTAGGAACCAAATGGACCCTTATGGGTCTGTAACTCAAGAGAGTGTACACTCTCAGAGTTAAATTAACATTGATTTAACCATATAAATTGGGGTCCCAGAGATAGAAATGCCATTAAATGGGGGTCCGTAGACTAATGCATGTTAAACTGGGGGTCCTTGAAATTAAACGGGTTGAGAATCACTGCTAGAGCCGTCAAAATCTTCTGTTATGGGGGGTCCCTGGAATATCTTTTTTAATGGGGGTCCGCAGGGATAATTAGTGTCAATTTGGGGGTCCTTGACATGAAAGGATGTCTTAGCCGCAATTTGCAACTCTAGATGTTTTTATAATGGGATGAATCTAGAGTTGCAATACCCTCCATTGACTCCCCACTCATCCGATTTGCGTTTGCGATCTGCTTGTATTAAACAACGTTAAACTCACCATCATTGCAGCTCTAGGCCAAGCTTGAGTTATCCTCTTTCAATCTGCCGAGCTTTTGTTTCATAAAAATCACACCCGTGTGAACTGAGTGGTGTAAGGTTTTATATAGCATGATCAGCTGTGGTCTGACGTAATGAAATCACACCCGGGTGAACTGAGTGACCACTTTCCTAGATCTAGGCTATAACACAAAGAAATCACTTGGATGTGATTTCACAACTGGCTTTTTTTGTGCAGAGAAAATGACCACGGTTGCTACGGTCATCCAGTTCACCCGGGTGTGATTTAATTACGTCAGAAATTATTTTGAACATAGCAACCATGGTCATTTTTTTATGCACACAAAAGCCAGTTGTAGGAGTGGTTTACACCACTCAAAAATCCACCGTAGACATGTTGTTATGAGATACTTTCTGTTAAGACATTCTCTGCAGTTGATTCTTTTTCTGAGTGTTGGAGTTTGGAAGCGCTCGTCGTAAGTCACTGAACGGCCCTGTGTACCACCTGTTTCGCATTTGCACATAATTCAGCAGCGCAGCAGCACGACCCCTTAATAAAAACGAGGTGGTGAGTAGGGAGTCAATGGAGGGTATTGGTGATGAGTCAATGGAGGGTATTGGTGGTGAGTAGGGAGTCAATGGAGGGTATTGGTGATGAGTAGGGAGTCAATGGAGGGTATTGGTGATGAGTAGGGAGTCAATGGAGGGTATTGGTGATGAGTAGGGAGTCAATGGAGGGTATTGGTGATGAGTAGGGAGTCAATGGAGGGTATTGGTGATGAGTAGGGAGTCAATGGAGGGTATTGGTGATGAGTGGGGAGTCAATGGAGGGTATTGGTGATGAGTGGGGAGTCAATGGAGGGTATTGGTGATGAGTGGGGAGTCAATGGAGGGTATTGGTGATGAGTGGGGAGTCAATGGAGGGTATTGGTGATGAGTAGGGAGTCAATGGAGGGTATTGGTGATGAGTAGGGAGTCAATGGAGGGTATTGGTGGTGAGTAGGGAGTCAATGGAGGGTATTGGTGGTGAGTAGGGAGTCAATGGAGGGTATTGGTGATGAGTGGGGAGTCAATGGAGGGTATTGGTGATGAGTGGGGAGTCAATGGAGGGTATTGGTGATGAGTGGGGAGTCAATGGAGGGTATTGGTGATGAGTGGGGAGTCAATGGAGGGTATTGGTGATGAGTGGGGAGTCAATGGAGGGTATTGGTGATGAGTGGGGAGACAATGGAGGGTATTGGTGATGAGTGGGGAGTCAATGGAGGGTATTGGTGGTGAGTGGGGAGTCAATGGAGGGTATTGGTGATGAGTGGGGAGTCAATGGAGGGTATTGGTGATGAGTGGGGAGTCAATGGAGGGTATTTGTGATGAGTGGGGAGTCAATGGAGGGTATTGGTGATGAGTAGGGAGACAATGGAGGGTATTGGTGATGAGTGGGGAGTCAATGGAGGGTATTGGTGGTGAGTAGGGAGTCAATGGAGGGTAATGGTGATGAGTAGGGAGTCAATGGAGGGTATTGGTGATGAGTGGGGAGTCAATGGAGGGTATTGGTGGTGAGTGGGGAGTCAATGGAGGGTATTGGTGATGAGTGGGGAGTCAATGGAGGGTATTGGTGATGAGTGGGGGAGTCAATGGAGGGTATTGGTGATGAGTGGGGAGTCAATGGAGGGTATTGGTGATGAGTGGGGAGTCAATGGAGGGTATTGGTGATGAGTGGGGAGTCAATGGAGGGTATTGGTGATGAGTGGGGAGTCAATGGAGGGTATTGGTGATGAGTGGGGAGTCAATGGAGGGTATTGGTGATGAGTGGGGAGTCAATGGAGGGTATTGGTGGTGAGTGGGGAGTCAATGGAGGGTATTGGTGATGAGTGGGGAGTCAATGGAGGGTATTGGTGATGAGTAGGGAGTCAATGGAGGGTATTGGTGATGAGTGGGGAGTCAATGGAGGGTATTGGTGGTGAGTGGGGAGTCAATGGAGGGTATTGGTGGTGAGTGGGGAGTCAATGGAGGGTATTGGTGGTGAGTGGGGAGTCAATGGAGGGTATTGGTGGTGAGTGGGGAGTCAATGGAGGGTATTGGTGATGAGTAGGGAGTCAATGGAGGGTATTGGTGGTGAGTGGGGAGTCAATGGAGGGTATTGGTGGTGAGTGGGGAGTCAATGGAGGGTATTGGTGATGAGTAGGGAGTCAATGGAGGGTATTGGTGGTGAGTGGGGAGTCAATGGAGGGTATTGGTGATGAGTGGGGAGTCAATGGAGGGTATTACATTTACATTTTTAAACTCTTTTTGCAACGTTTCTGTTTGGATGCAACTTCCTGCTATGATGATGATGTCACGTATTAGTAACACTCCTAAAACATCAAAGTGCACTAATAATAATAATAATAATTAGTCTTAAAAACTGCACTACTAATGTTTAGTCTTTGCTTTATTTCTGTCCGCGATGCTGTTTTAAGCTAGTTTAAAAAAACATAGAATTAAATGATTTTTTTCAGTTTGTGTTCTCATTGGATCAACTCCAGGTTAACGATGATAATAATACTATTATTAATTAACATGTGTTGAATGTTAGCATTTGTTTGTTTGTTAAATAAATGTGAATAAAAGCAGATCATGAAATGTGAAGACTTCATTTATGGAGACAATAAATACAAACAGCAATTATGACATGAATAAATAAACACATTCAACACCATACCGTAATGTTATTATTACATAATGTAAACATACTGTAATGTTATTATTACATAATGTAAACATACTGTAATGTAAACATACTGTAATGTAAACAACGTTATTCACTCAGAGAATGTTTTCACTTCAATTAATTTTTAGCTTGTTGCAATTTATTGAAGCAGTCTGTGCACGCGCGCACACACACACACACACACACACACACACACACACACACACACACACACACACACACACACACACACAGTAATACTAAGTTCAGTAATAGTAAATGATTCATACAGAAGTGACAGTAGTCATAATGAACCAACTAGTTAACAACACCTTGTTTCACTTAAATCAAGCACTGCTTCTCAAAGTGGGGTCCGGGAATTTCAACAACAAAAAAAGAGAAGAAAGAAGTGACCATGTGACCATGTGACCATTCAATAAAGATGAACTAGTAAAACAAAGGTTGTCTTAACCCCTTCTGGGCTGGAACCCCTTTTGGTGTTTTAAGGATTATGTTATAGCAGATCTACAAGCTCGTAGCGCTACGAGCTTGTAGATCTGCTATTTACGGAAATTTGTGGAAATGTGGTGCAA
Source organism: Electrona antarctica (assembly GCF_951216825.1). NCBI lineage: Eukaryota > Metazoa > Chordata > Actinopteri > Myctophiformes > Myctophidae > Electrona > Electrona antarctica. Next base: position 171,746 of record NW_027637964.1, on the reverse strand, counting down.
ATCTTTGAATATATATTCATATATCATCCAAATACAGATCATTTTGGGGGTCCTTGACCTTGACGTGAAAAGGTGTGAGAACCACTGATATAGAAACATGAGGGTTTTTCAGAAAACGGTCAGGATTTAGAAACATTTGTAGAGTCGACCTCAGGTCTGAATGGATTAAAGGAGTAAAGAGCTCAACAAAGTCAAAGTCGTCAAAGTCGTACGATTTGTCACACACGTTACCGCCGTGAAATTTGTTCTCCGCATTTGACCCATCTCTTGGAGCGGGGAGCCGCAGCCAAGGAGCGGTGAGCCGCAGCCAAGGAGCGGTGAGCCGCAGCCAAGGAGCGGTGAGCCGCAGCCAAGGAGCGGTGAGCCGCAGCCAAGGAGCGGTGAGCTGCAGCCAAGGAGCGGTGAGCCGCAGCCAAGGAGCGGTGAGCCGCAGCCAAGGAGCGGTGAGCCGCAGCCAAGGAGCGGTGAGCTGCAGCCAAGGAGCGGTGAGCTGCAGCCAAGGAGCGGTGAGCTGCAGCCAAGGAGCGGTGAGCCGCAGCCAAGGAGCGGTGAGCCGCAGCCAAGGAGCGGTGAGCCGCAGCCAAGGAGCGGTGATCCGCAGCCAAGGAGCGGTGAGCGGTGAGCTGCAGCCAAGGAGCGGTGAGCCGCAGCCAAGGAGCGGTGAGCGGTGAGCTGCAGCCAAGGAGCGGTGAGCCGCAGCCAAGGAGCGGTGAGCCGCAGCCAAGGAGCGGTGAGCTGCAGCCAAGGAGCGGTGAGCTGCAGCCAAGGAGCGGTGAGCCGCAGCCAAGGAGCGGTGAGCTGCAGCCAAGGAGCGGTGAGCTGCAGCCAAGGAGCGGTGAGCCGCAGCCAAGGAGCGGTGATCCGCAGCCAAGGAGCGGTGAGCTGCAGCCAAGGAGCGGTGAGCTGCAGCCAAGGAGCGGTGAGCCGCAGCCAAGGAGCGGTGAGCCGCAGCCAAGGAGCGGTGAGCTGCAGCCAAGGAGCGGTGATCCGCAGCCAAGGAGCGGTGAGACGCAGCCAAGGAGCGGTGAGCTGCAGCCAAGGAGCGGTGAGCTGCAGCCAAGGAGCGGTGAGCTGCAGCCAAGGAGCGGTGAGACGCAGCCAAGGAGCGGTGAGCCGCAGCCAAGGAGCGGTGATCCGCAGCCAAGGAGCGGTGAGCTGCAGCCAAGGAGCGGTGAGCTGCAGCCAAGGAGCGGTGAGCCGCAGCCAAGGAGCGGTGAGCCGCAGCCAAGGAGCGGTGAGCTGCAGCCAAGGAGCGGTGATCCGCAGCCAAGGAGCGGTGAGACGCAGCCAAGGAGCGGTGAGCTGCAGCCAAGGAGCGGTGAGCTGCAGCCAAGGAGCGGTGAGCTGCAGCCAAGGAGCGGTGAGCTGCAGCCAAGGAGCGGTGAGCTGCAGCCAAGGAGCGGTGAGCTGCAGCCAAGGAGCGGTGATCCGCAGCCAAGGAGCGGTGAGCCGCAGCCAAGGAGCGGTGAGCCGCAGCCAAGGAGCGGTGAGCTGCAGCCAAGGAGCGGTGAGCCGCAGCCAAGGAGCGGTGAGCCGCAGCCAAGGAGCGGTGAGCTGCAGCCAAGGAGCGGTGAGCTGCAGCCAAGGAGCGGTGAGACGCAGCCAAGGAGCGGTGAGCCGCAGCCAAGGAGCGGTGAGCTGCAGCCAAGGAGCGGTGAGCTGCAGCCAAGGAGCGGTGAGCTGCAGCCAAGGAGCGGTGATCCGCAGCCAAGGAGCGGTGAGCTGCAGCCAAGGAGCGGTGAGCCGCAGCCAAGGAGCGGTGAGCTGCAGCCAAGGAGCGGTGAGACGCAGCCAAGGAGCGGTGAGCTGCAGCCAAGGAGCGGTGAGCTGCAGCCAAGGAGCGGTGAGCTGCAGCCAAGGCTGCTCGGAGACTCCTATGCAACTCGGGGCAAAAAAATGGCTTCATAACCAAGCCAATCGTGTCGCTGCAGTCTTCTTGGTTCTCTTTGTTTCAGGGAGGGGAGGGCTCTTTCCTCTCATGTGACTTTCAACGGAGGGGTTGTGTGTGTAATCTGATCCGAGTGTGACTTCAGTGTCTCTCCGTCAGATTTCTCTCCTTTTTTCTTCATATTCAAACAAAAAACACACAGATTGTATCGCATGTGCGAGCGGTTATTTCTTTATCATGATGATCAACGCCGGTCAGATAGAACATGGCAAATGTGTTGTGTTGTTTGGCAGTAATACTAACCGACTCAAAACAGTCGTTCCACCTCGGAGGGAACTCACAGTGCGAACACGGCTTTCCGAGTTGGAACGACACACAGCGTCTGACATAAAACCGCTTCTAATTAGGCTTTCTGTTCGAGAAGAGTACGCTACTACAAAAGCAGGTGTTACATAAAGGTGCATATCTCCAGAATGGAAGATGGTAAAATCACAATTGTTTTTAAAAATTAGAGTGGACAAGTTACGCTTTCTTTTGAGGTATGCTGTGTGATTCTCGCTATAAGAGAACATTTACTGTGGGCCTCAGACAAGGTCCTTCGTTCAATGCATCACCTTTAGCACAGGCGGAATAGCTCTGCTCAAAATGGCCAGCATTCAAATTGTTAACATGGTGTCCTGGTTTGGGAATCTCTCAGTCAGAGATAAAAAACAACCTTTTAACATGGTGTCCTGGTTTGGGAATCTCTCAGTCAGAGATAAAAACATCCTTTTAACATGGTGTCCTGGTTTGGGAATCTCTCAGTCAGAGATAAAAACATCCTTTTAACATGATGTCCTGGTTTGGGAATCTCTCAGTTAGAGATAAAAAACATCCTTTTAACATGGTGTCCTGGTTTGGGAATCTCTCAGTTAGAGATAAAAACATCCTTTTAACATGGTGTCCTGGTTTGGGAATCTCTCAGTCAGAGATAAAAAACAACCTTTTAAAACACATTTTGTGCCCAAAACGTCTGTGGACGTCCTGGGTATTACCGCACGTGCATAGCCCAAGACGTCTGTGGACGTCTTCAAAAAAAATAAATATTTTTTTTTTTTTTTTTTTTAATTTTTTTTTTATTAAAAAAAATCAGAAAAATCAAAACACTTTTTTTAACACGTGGTGCCAAAGTTTGTGTTTTCGCCATTGAGAATGCATTTGGCGTTTAAATTAAATAACTCAGAAACTATAAAACATTTCAAAGTAAAAAGTTCCAGCATGTGTCTCCACAGTCAGCTGAATTATAAAAAATGTGAATGGATTTTCTAGGTGAAAGTGTTTTTGGGCAGTATTGCGTGGGCTCTCAATGTGTTAACATGGTGTCCTGGTTTGGGAATCTCTCAGTTAGAGATAAAAACAACCTTTTAACATGATGTCCTGGTTTGGGAATCTCTCAGTTAGAGATAAAAACAACCTTTTAACATGATGTCCTGGTTTGGGAATCTCTCAGTCAGAGATAAAAACAACCTTTTAACATGATGTCCTGGTTTGGGAATCTCTCAGTTAGAGATAAAAACAACCTTTTAACATGATGTCCTGGTTTGGGAATCTCTCAGTTAGAGATAAAAACAACCTTTTAACATGATGTCCTGGTTTGGGAATCTCTGTCAGAGATAAAAACAAGCTCACCAGGTAGTCAACCAGGCCAGTAAGATCATTGGAGACAAACAATTGCAACTTCAGGACATAATTATACAACCGCTCCATAACCAAAACAATGATTCTACCCGCCCTCTTCGCTCTGAGTCTGACTTGTTAGCTAAAACTAGCTAAAACGAAGGGTTACAAAACTGTGTTTGTGCCACAACTAACTGCTGTCTAACTAACTAACTGCCAACTAACTGCTGTCTAACTAACTGCTGTCTAACTAACTAACTGCCAACTAACTGCTGTGGACATTTTAAATAAGAACATGTTTAGATAGTTCACCTAATCGCGGGTGTTCATGATCACTGTTGCTGTGTTTATGTCAATGTATTTTATGTAGTATTTTAATGCATCTGTGTATTTTATACAGTATTTAATGCATCTGTATTTTATGTAGTATTTTAATGCATCTGTGTATTTTATACAGTATTTAATGCATCTGTGTATTTTATACAGTATTTAATGCATCTGTATTTAATGTAGTATTTTAATGCATCTGTGTATTTTATACAGTATTTAATGCATCTGTATTTTATGTAGTATTTTAATGCATCTGTGTATTTTATGTAGTATTTTAATGCATCTGTGTATTTTATACAGTATTTAATGCATCTGTATTTTATGTAGTATTTTAATGCATCTGTGTATTTTATACAGTATTTAATGCATCTGTATTTTATGTAGTATTTTAATGCATCTGTGTATTTTATGTAGTATTTTAATGCATCTATGTATTTTATACAGTATTTTAATGCATCTGTGTATTTTATACAGTATTTTAATGCATCTGTGTATTTTATGTAATGTTTTATTGTTGTAACTGACTGTTGTAACATTTACATGTTATGTAAATATCATGTAATGTTACATGTTAATTTACATGTTATGTAAATGTAATGGACAATAAAGTTTTCCTTATCCTTATAGACGATATGCACACTGAGCCGTAAGACCACTCAATGAACACCTGAGGACCATTCCTACAAACACCTTTTCTGAAAAACCCTCATGTTTCTGTCAGTGGTTCTCAAACATGTCAAGGACCCCCAAAAATATATGTAATTGGCCGCCGACCCCCATCTGACAAAATAGCCGATCGTCTATTTTCAGCATGCAACCAAGTGTAAAATGACTCATACTGAATCTCTTGTCCACTAGTCCCTTCCTATAGCATTTTAGTCTGGTTTTTATTTGTTGACGAAATCGTCAGTATATTTAGTCTTAGTTTTATTCCTCGTAGCTTAGTTTTCATTTAGTTTTCTTCTGTGAAAAAAAGGTAGTCGACGAACATTTATTCGTCGTTGTATTAGTCGATAAAATCAACACTGCCTCCAGGTGAGGCAGGTGTTCTTATACAGGTCTGAGGACTACCTGAGGCAGGTGTTCTTGTACAGGTGTGAGGACTACCTGAAAGCAGGTGTTCTTGTACAGGTGTGAGGACTACCTGAAAGCAGGTGTTCTTGTACAGGTGTGAGGACTACCTGAAGCAGGGTTTCTTGTACAGGTGTGAGCTCTACCTGAAGCAGGTGTTCTTGGAGTGCTTGTACAGGTGTGAGCTCTACCTGAAGCAGGTGTTCTTGGAGTGCTTGTACAGGTGTGAGGACTGGCTGAAGCGCTTGCCACAGACCGTACAGGGGTAGGGTTTCTCCCCGGTGTGAACGCGGATGTGTTTCTTGCAGTCCGTCAGGTTGGTGAAGGTCTTGCAGCAGAGGCCGCACGCGTACTTCCTCTCGCCCTCCACTAGGAGAACGTTGTCCTCCGTCGCCGCCTTCTTGCACTTGGAGAGAACGTCGTCCGAGGCTCTCGTCAGCAGGACGGGACGAGCCCCCAAAACCCCGTCCGAACAGGAAGGGGAGGGGTCCGGGTCTTCGGGGCCGAGGGGGGGCGTGGCTTTGGGGGCGATGCGGCGGAAGGCCGTCGCCCCTCGGCTGCTCCCAGAAGCCCCGGCGGTGACGGGGGGAGGGGGCGGGGGGACCAGGAACCCCCCCTCCTTGAGGGGGGCGGGCCGAAGGATGAGCGTGTCGCCGAAGCCACACCCCCCACCGCCGCCGCGGGAGGACAGGATCCGCCGGAAGGGGACGGACGCCACGGCGGGAAAAACCGCGGAGGACGAGGACGGAGAAACGCTGGAGGACGAGTTGAAGGAGTTCGACGTCGCTTCTTCTGCGCTTAGCGTGGCTTCAGGGGTTAGCGTCTGTTCGCTAGCGGTCTCAACAGCCGTAGCGGTGGAGGCCGACGTCGCGGTGTTGAGGTAGGCTAACCCGTCGTTAGCGGATAAACCTTCGTTAGCGTCTAGGTGGGCTAAACCTTCGCTAGCAGTAGCGCTGAGGTGGGCTAAACCTTCGCTAGCATTGAGCTGGGCTAAACCTTCGTTAGCATTTAGACGTGCTAAACCTTGGTTCGCGTTGGCATCGATGTGGGCTAAACCCTCGTTAGCGTTAAGGTGTGCTAAAGCTTCGTTAGCGTCAGCGGTGAAGCGCGCTAAGCTTTCGGCAGCGGCGCTCACGGCCGCGGCGGTGAGCCGTGCCAGGCTTTGCTCCGCCTCCAGCGACTCCATGACGCCCAGGTCACATGACCCGGTGGGCGGGTTGAGGAAGCAGGAGAATGCCAGCTCTGATAGGCTGTCCAGAGCCTCGCCGTCGTCCAGAGACTCGTCGGCGCCGCCCGCTGTCTGCGCCTCGCCAGCGCACGCCTGGAGGTCATCTCCTGGTCAGAAACACAAGCACAGCCAACGTTATTCATGATGAATTGAACAAGGTGGACCCTCTTGTAAACAAGTGTAGGAGGCCTAATGCTTCATGGTGTCGTCCACTCACAGTTAACCCATTTTCGGTGGGAACCCCTTTTGGTGTTAGCATTATGTTATGCTTTAGCTATTGAAAAATAGCAGATCTACAAGCTCATAGCGCGCCACCGAGTGGCGCGCTACGAGCTTGTAGGTCTGCTATTTGTTTTAAATCGAAGAACGACTGACATAGAAACATAGCTTTTTCAGAAAACTGTTTAACCCTGTGAGAACCACTGATTTAGAAACATAGGGTTTAACCCTGTGAGAACCACATATCGCAATTTGCAAGCAACTGTCACTGTGTTGTTAGTTGTATATTAAATTATTAAAGTCTTTTTAATTTAATATACAACAAGATATATTAGTGAACGAAAACCTGAACCTGTGAACCATGAATTAAATAACAAATAGACACACACACGCTGCTGTTTTGCAAGGTGCATCTCCTGTCCTGTCTGTCTGTCTCTCTCTATCACTGTGGTCCAACTGACCATGCACCGCACGTCTATTTAGATTGCCTCGCAGTCGCTGCAGTGGCTGGGCACTGGTGGTGGTGGGCTGGCTGGCTGGGTAGGCCTAGCCTACTTATCTCCGATGCGGTTCCCACTTGCGCTGGCACGGTACATTTGGCATTCGAGCGACGCGTCGGGTTTATTTAACGAGGAGGAGATTGCACATACCGTAACTCCAGAAAGACATCGGCCTGCTGTAGATTAGACTACAGTAGGCTGTGGGACTCTCCGCAGCTGCACTAGCCTATAGTAGCTTACTCTCCAACATCCCGTCATGGAAATATTTCAGCACAGACAGCCCAAATCCTCGCATGTATGCGCTCATGCAAAACACTGTTTAAATGGCTTAAGCATCTAACTTGCAACATTGTTTTTAATTGCGCAATTTTAATTACTTGTAAAGTTGGAAATCTCCTACTAATTTCATATGACACAAAGACACATCGTTGATGTATTCCTTTACTTTTTTACATTTAGCCCATATACATACCTATACAGTTTTATATAAACATTTTAGGAGTGAATACATATGTTTAGATGCCTGTGACAGCCTCTCAGCTGGTCAAACAATGCTGCTCCGCTGTTCTACGACAGAAAAACAGGTGAGGACAAAGCGTACGACAGCTCCCGACCAGACGTGATTTTTGTCTTGGCTCAAGTTCAAATTCATGCTTTGGCGCAAATCGTAAATGCCGTAAATTGCGGTAATTTCGGCGTACACCCATATTTTGGCGTACGCACGGTTGATAAATGAGGGCCATAGGGTTTAACCCTGTGAGAACCACTGATATAGAAACATAGGGTTTAACCCTGTGAGAACCACTGATATAGAAACATAGGGTTTAACCCTGTGAGAACCACTGATATAGAAACATAGGGTTTAACCCTGTGAGAACCACTGATATAGAAACATAGGGTTTAACCCTGTGATAACCACTGCTATAGAAACATAGGGGTTTTCAGAAAACTGCGGCCCCCACCTTCACTTAATGTGGCCCTCAGGTTAATATCAGAATACTGATATAGTATCGATCGCTGTTTATAATTCCACAACATGCAAACATGACCCGCTTTAATTACTTCTAGTCTAAATTAGTAGCTCAATGCTTCAACACAAGTATAAATAGTGAGGAACTATAGTGGCCCTCTTGAGTGAGCGTGGAACTATAGCGGCCCTCTTGAGTGAGCGTGGAACTATAGTGGCCCTCTGGAGTGAGTGTGGAACTGTAGTGGCCCTCTGGAGTGAGTGTGGAACTGTAGTGGCCCTCTGGAGTGAGCGTGGAACTATAGTGGCCCTCTGGAGTGAGCGTGGAACTATAGTGGCCCTCTGGAGTGAGTGTGGAACTATAGTGGCCCTCTGGAGTGAGCGTGGAACTATAGTGGCCCTCTGGAGTGAGCGTGGAACTATAGTGGCCCTCTGGAGTGAGTGTGGAACTATAGTGGCCCCTCTGGAGTGAGTGTGGAACTATAGTGGCTCTCTGGAGTGAGTGTGGAACTATAGCAGCCCTCTGGAGTGAGTGTGGAACTATAGTGGCCCTCTGGAGTGAGTGTGTAACTATAGTGGCCCCTCTGGAGTGAGTGTGGAACTATAGCGGCCCTCTGGAGTGAGTGTGAAACTATAGTGGCCCTCTGGAGTGAGTGTGGAACTATAGTGGCCCTCTGGAGTGAGAGTGGAACTATAGTGGCCCTCTGGAGTGAGCGTGGAACTATAGTGGCCCTCTGGAGGGAGTGTGGAACTATAGTGGCCCTCTGGAGTGAGCGTGGAACTATAGTGGCCCTCTGGAGTGAGCGTGGAAATATAGTGGGCCTCTGGAGTGAGCGTGGAACTATAGTGGCCCTCTTGAGTGAGCGTGGAACTATAGTGGCCCTCTGGAGTGAGCGTGGAACTATAGTGGCCCTCTGGAGTGAGCGTGAAACTATAGTGGCCCTCTGGAGTGAGCGTGGAACTATAGTGGCCCTCTGGAGTGAGCGTGGAACTATAGTGGCCCTCTGGAGTGAGCGTGGAACTATAGTGGCCCTCTGGAGTGAGCGTGGAACTATAGTGGCCCTCTGGAGTGAGCGTGGAACTATAGTGGCCCTCTGGAGTGAGCGTGGAACTATAGTGGCCCTCTGGAGTGAGCGTGGAACTATAGTGGCCCTCTGGAGTGAGAGTGGAACTATAGTGGCCCTCTGGAGTGAGCGTGGAACTATAGTGGCCCTCTGGAGTGAGTGTTGAACTATAGTGGCCCTCTGGAGTGAGCGTGGAACTATAGTGGCCCTCTGGAGTGAGCGTGGAACTATAGTGGCCCTCTGGAGTGAGTGTGGAACTATAGTGGCCCTCTGGAGTGAGTGTGGAACTATAGTGGCCCTCTGGAGTGAGTGTGGAACTATAGTGGCCCTCTGGAGTGAGTGTGGAACTATAGTGGCCCTCTGGAGTGAGTGTGGAACTATAGCGGCCCTCTGGAGTGAGTGTGGAACTATAGTGGCCCTCTGGAGTGAGAGTGGAACTATAGTGGCCCTCTGGAGTGAGAGTGGAACTATAGTGGCCCACTGGAGTGAGTGTGGAACTATAGTGGCCCTCTGGAGTGAGTGTGGAACTATAGTGGCCCACTGGAGTGAGTGTGGAACTATAGTGGCCCTCTGGAGTGAGAGTGGAACTATAGTGGCCCACTGGAGTGAGTGTGGAACTATAGTGGCCCTCTGGAGTGAGAGTGGAACTATAGTGGCCCTCTGGAGTGAGTGTGGAACTATAGTGGCCCTCTGGAGTGAGAGTGGAACTATAGTGGCCCTCTGGAGTGAGCGTGGAACTATAGTGGTGTTTAGAAGACATTAAGTAAATAATATATTTACCTGCCGTTGCGGTGGTGAGTTCCTGACGGTCTGAGGCGTCCGGGCGCTCTCCGTCGCCCCCCAGAGGGGAAGAGCAGCCTAGCTCCTCCTCCTTCACCTCCACCCCTCCCCCCTCCTCCTCCTCCCCCACTTTGACTTTGACCACGCCTTCCTCGTCCTGAAGCGAGGAGCTGTGATGTGATTGGCTGGGCAGTTCGTATTTCTCCTCCTCCTCCAGCAGGGGGAGCTGTAGCTCCTCCTCCTCTCCGCCTCCTCGTCTGCTCGCCGACACCGTAGGAGAGCCGTCGTCCCTGTGGCCAGAGGTCAGGGGTCAGAGGTCAGGGGTCAGAGGTCAGAGGTTGTGTGGCGGTTCGTTGTCACGCAAACAAATTACCATCATTAACCATTTAATTGTGTTTTATGGCGCTGAACATCGGAACATAATTACATTTCAGATCCACTTGAAGGCTTCGTAGAGACAAATTGCACGTGGCAGATTATGACAAATAACGTAATATTTATACCAAGAAATGACTCATGTATTTAATAACTTTATAAAGCGGAAAATGGCCGATCTACAAGCTCACAACACGTCACAAAGTGACGCGTTGTGAGCTTGTAGATCGGCCATTTCTGCTTTCCTCAAACGTTGACGATTATGCAAAAATAATAACTGTGAATATCTCGAGTGAATGCGATTAGAGGAAAGTGGGGTCCGGGGACCGCCAGGGGTCCTCGAGGGAGTTCCAGGGGGTCTGGGGACCCCCAGGGGTCCTCGAGGGAGTTCCAGGGGGTCCCCAGCTAAATTATAGTTTGGAACCAAATGGACCCTTATGGGTCTGTAACTCTGAGAGTGTACAAATTGACTCTGAGAGTTAAATTAACATTGATTTTACAATATAAATCGGGGGTCCCAGAGATAGAAATGCCATTAAATGGGGGTCCGTAGACGAATGCATGTCAAACTGGGGGTCCTTGAAATTAAACAGGTTGAGAATCACTGCTAGAGCCGTAAAAGTCTTCTCTTATGGGGTCCCTGGCATATCATTTCTAATGGGGGTCCCTGGCATATCATTTCTAATGGGGGTCCCTGGCATATCATTTCTAATGGGGGTCCCTGGCATATCATTTCTTATGGGGGTCCCTGGCATATCATTTCTTATGGGGGTCCCTGGCATATCATTTCTTATGGGGGTCCCTGGCATATCATTTCTTATGGGGGTCCCTGGCATATCTTTTCAAATGGGGGTCCGTGGGGCTGATTTGTGTAAATGTGGGGGTCCTTGAGGTGAAAAGGTTTGGGAACCAGTGTATCAGATAATGGCCCACCTGCACCTCCTCTTCCTGCTGCGAGGCTCCTCCCCCTGGACCCGGGAGACTCCGCCTCCTCCAGACTGGCTCACCTCCATCTCCAAGCCATCGGGCTCGTGGAGCTGCGGATCCATCCAGTGATCGATTGGTTTCATTCGTGACAAGAAGAAAGAACACATCAGCACTATTCTTCCACAACACGCAGCAGCAGCTCAATGCAGTGTTGATTTAATAACACGCAGCAGCAGCAGCTCAATGCAGTGTTGATTTAATAACACGCAGCAGCAGCAGCTCAATGCAGTGTTGATTTAATAACACGCAGCAGCAGCAGCAGCTCAATGCAGTGTTGATTTAATAACACGCAGCAGCAGCAGCTCAATGCAGTGTTGATTTAATAACACGCAGCAGCAGCAGCTCAATGCAGTGTTGATTTAATAACACGCAGCAGCAGCAGCTCAATGCAGTGTTGATTTAATAACACGCAGCAGCAGCAGCTCAATGCAGTGTTGATTTAATAACACGCAGCAGCAGCAGCTCAATGCAGTGTTGATTTAATAACACGCAGCAGCAGCTCAATGCAGTGTTGATTTAATAACACGCAGCAGCAGCAGCTCAATGCAGTGTTGATTTAATAACACGCAGCAGCAGCAGCTCAATGCAGTGTTGATTTAACAACACGCAGCAGCAGCAGCTCAATGCAGTGTTGATTTAACAACACGCAGCAGCAGCAGCTCAATGCAGTGTTGATTTAACAACACGCAGCAGCAGCAGCTCAATGCAGTGTTGATTTAACAACACGCAGCAGCAGCAGCTCAATGCAGTGTTGATTTAACAACACGCAGCAGCAGCAGCTCAATGCAGTGTTGATTTAACAACACGCAGCAGCAGCAGCTCAATGCAGTGTTGATTTAACAACACGCAGCAGCAGCAGCTCAATGCAGTGTTGATTTAACAACACGCAGCAGCAGCAGCTCAATGCAGTGTTGATTTAATAACACCAGCAGCAGCAGCTCAATGCAGTGTTGATTTAATAACACCAGCAGCAGCAGCTCAATGCAGTGTTGATTTAACAACACGCAGCAGCAGCAGCTCAATGCAGTGTTGATTTAACAACACGCAGCAGCAGCTCAATGCAGTGTTGATTTAACAACACGCAGCAGCAGCAGCTCAATGCAGTGTTGATTTAACAACACGCAGCAGCAGCTCAATGCAGTGTTGATTTAACAACACGCAGCAGCAGCTCAATGCAGTGTTGATTTAATAACACCAGCAGCAGCAGCTCAATGCAGTGTTGATTTAACAACACGCAGCAGCAGCAGCTCAATGCAGTGTTGATTTAACAACACGCAGCAGCAGCTCAATGCAGTGTTGATTTAATAACACGCAGCAGCAGCAGCTCAATGCAGTGTTGATTTAACAACACGCAGCAGCAGCTCAATGCAGTGTTGATTTTGTCGACTAAAACTAAGACGAAAAATGTTCGTCGACTACCTTTTTCCACTGACGAAAACTCCATGGAAACTAAATGAAAACTCAGCGACGATGACTAAAACTAAGACTAAATATATTGACAATTTCGTAAAAAAATAAAAACTACACTAAAATGTTAGGAAGGGACTAGTGGACAAGAGATCCAGTATAAGTCTTTTTATAATTAGTTGCATGCTGAAAATAGCAGATCTACAAGCTCACAACGCGCCACGCTGCGACGCGTTGTGAGCTTGTAGATCGGCTATTTTCAGCAAGTGAAAAAAAATGTCATTACGACGGCATCAAGGCCCGCCAAAACACATTTTAGTCGACTAAAGCAACTGTAGATTTAGTAGACTAAAATCTTATGATATTTAGCCGACTAAAACTAGACTAAAATGTGACTAAAACTAAATTACAACTATTCAAGAGACTAAAACTAAAATCAAAACATTCTCTCAAAAACACTTACAGTAGCCTAAGCAAGAACAGAACAACACATACATAGAGATAGAACAATAGAACAACACATGGTGATACATCACATACATAGAGATAGAACAATAGAACAACACATGGTGATACATCACATATAGAGATAGAACAACACATGGTGATACATCACATACATAGAGATAGAACAATAGAACAACACATGGTGATACATCACATACATAGAGATAGAACAATAGAACAACACATGGTGATACATCACATACATAGAGATAGAACAATAGAACAACACATGGTGATACATCACATACATAGAGATAGAACAATAAACAACACATGGTGATACATCACATACATAGAGATAGAACAATAGAACAACACATGGTGATACATCACATACATAGAGATAGAACAATAGAACAACACATGGTGATACATCACATACAGAGATAGAACAATAGAACAACACATGGTGATACATCACATACATAGAGATAGAACAATAGAACAACACATGGTGATACATCACATACATAGAGATAGAACAATAGAACAACACATGGTGATATATCACATACATAGAGATAGAACAATAGAACAACACATGGTGATACATCACATACATAGAGATAGAACAACAGAACAACACATGGTGATACATCACATACATAGAGATAGAACAACACATGGTGATACATCACATACATAGAGATAGAACAATAGAACAACACATGGTGATACATCACATACATAGAGATAGAACAACACATGGTGATACATCACATACATAGAGATAGAACAATAGAACACCACATGGTGATACATCACATACATAGATAGAACACATGGTGATACATCACATACATAGAGATAGAACAACACATGGTGATACATCACATACATAGAGATAGAACAATAGAACAACACATGGTGATACATCACATACATAGAGATAGAACAATAGAACAACACATGGTGATACATCACATACATAGAGATAGAACAATAGAACAACACATGGTGATACATCACATACATAGAGATAGAACAATAGAACAACACATGGTGATACATCACATACATAGAGATAGAACAATAGAACAACACATGGTGATACATCACATACATAGAGATAGAACAATAGAACAACACATGGTGATACATCACATACATAGAGATAGAACAATAGAACAACACATGGTGATACATCACATACATAGAGATAGAACAATAGAACAACACATGGTGATATATCACATACATAGAGATAGAACAATAGAACAACACATGGTGATACATCACATACATAGAGATAGAACAACAGAACAACACATGGTGATACATCACATACATAGAGATAGAACAACACATGGTGATACATCACATACATAGAGATAGAACAATAGAACAACACATGGTGATACATCACATACATAGAGATAGAACAACACATGGTGATACATCACATACATAGAGATAGAACAATAGAACACCACATGGTGATACATCACATACATAGATAGAACAACACATGGTGATACATCACATACATAGAGATAGAACAACACATGGTGATACATCACATACATAGAGATAGAACAATAGAACAACACATGGTGATACATCACATACATAGAGATAGAACAATAGAACAACACATGGTGATACATCACATACATAGAGATAGAACAATAGAACAACACATGGTGATACATCACATACATAGAGATAGAACAATAGAACAACACATGGTGATACATCACATACATAGAGATAGAACAATAGAACAACACATGGTGATACATCACATACATAGAGATAGAACAATAGAACAACACATGGTGATACATCACATACATAGAGATAGAACAATAGAACAACACATGGTGATACATCACATACATAGAGATAGAACAATAGAACAACACATGGTGATACATCACATACATAGAAATAGAACAATAGAACAACACATGGTGATACATCACATACAGTACATAGAGATAGAACAATAGAACAACACATGGTGATACATCACATACATAGAGATAGAACAATAGAACACCACATGGTGATACATCACATACATAGAGATAGAACAATAGAACAACACATGGTGATACATCACATACATAGAGATAGAACAATAGAACACCACATGGTGATACATCACATACATAGAGATAGAACAACACATGGTGATACATCACATACATAGAGATAGAACAATAGAACAACACATGGTGATACATCACATACATAGAGATAGAACAACACATGGTGATACATCACATACATAGAGATAGAACAATAGAACAACACATGGTGATACATCACATACATAGAGATAGAACAATAGAACAACACATGGTGATACATCACATACATAGAAATAGAACAATACATGGTGATACATCACATACATAGAGATAGAACAATAGAACAACACATGGTGATACATCACATACATAGAGATAGAACAACACATGGTGATACATCACATACATAGAGATAGAACAATAGAACAACACATGGTGATACATCACATACATAGAAAAAGAACAATACATGGTGATACATCACATACATAGAGATAGAACAATAGAACAACACATGGTGATACATCACATACATAGAGATAGAACAATAGAACAACACATGATGATACATCACATACATAGAAATAGAACAATAGAACAACTGACTGCAATGGGAAGTTCATTCCATAGTTTAGATTGGGAGTGAGTCTGTAGTTCTGACTGCAATGGGAAGTTCATTCCATAGTTTAGATTGGGAGTGAGTCTGTAGTTCTGACTGCAATGGGAAGTTCATTCCATAGTTTAGATTGGGAGTGAGTCTGTAGTTCTGACTGCAATGGGAAGTTCATTCCATAGTTTAGATTGGGAGTGAGTCTGTAGTTCTGACTGCAATGTGAAGTTCATTCCATAGTTTAGATTGGGAGTGAGTCTGTAGTTCTGACTGTAATGGGAAGTTCATTCCATAGTTTAGATTGGGAGTGAGTCTGTAGTTCTGACTGTAATGGGAAGTTCATTCCATAGTTTAGATTGGGAGTGAGTCTGTAGTTCTGACTGTACTGGGAAGTTCATTCCATAGTTTAGATTGGGAGTGAGTCTGTAGTTCTGACTGCAATGGAAAGTTCATTCCATAGTTTAGATTGGGAGTGAGTCTGTAGTTCTGACTGCAATGGGAAGTTCATTCCATAGTTTAGATTGGGAGTGAGTCTGTAGTTCTGACTGCAATGGAAAGTTCATTCCATAGTTTAGATTGGGAGTGAGTCTGTAGTTCTGACTGCAATGGGAAGTTCATTCCATAGTTTAGATTGGGAGTGAGTCTGTAGTTCTGACTGTAATGGCTAAATCGCATTTTGAGCATATTATGATCCATAATGCACATAAAGACCGTGTGTGAGTATTTTGGCTGTTTTTAGGTAAACGTCACAGATCGTTAGCATAAAATACTAACTGGAGTCCTGCCTCAAAGCAGACCAGAGGTAGAAAACTGTCGTTCCCTGATGTCATCGCTAGGGAGTCGGGACACAGGCATCAGTAAGCAGGAACTGGAGATGGCAATGAAGGACCGGGAAGTCTGGCGTGAACATTGACGTGGCATTGTGAATTCCATGGTCTCGACCGCGGTCCAGGTCTAGTCAGTCGCGGGCGTGTTTACGGAACGAGCACGCGCGCCACAATGTCACGGGACCGCGCCCACGTCAATGCGCTCACGTTGTCACCCCTCCTCTTCTCCTCCACGGTGTGGCCCCTCCTCTTCTCCTCCACGGTGTGGCCCAGTAACAGTGGCCCCTGGGGCAGTAACAGTGGCCCCTGGGGCAGTACCAGCGGCCCCTGGGGCAGTACCAGCGGCCCCTGGGGCAGTACCAGCGGCAGCATGCTAACACTAGGGGCAGCAAAGGAGTTTTAATAAAGTTATAAAGGTTGTTACCTCCTCGTCCACACTGAGGTCCACATGTTGGACCACGAGCTTCCTCTGGAGGAACGGTCCGCTCTGCTGCTGCTGCTCTGCAGCACCACTGGACCTCCAGCCTCTAGGGGGCGCCGTGGGGAAGCTGCGTGTAGACAGGTAGAGCTTGCAGGCTCTCACCACGGCGTTCAGGTGGAGGTGGGAGGCGGCCAGGAGGACGTCCATCACGTTGGACGTCCTGAGGAGAAGCCTGGAGGTGTAGACCATCTCTAACAGGGTGGAGAAGGCCTCTGGAGTCACCACCTGGAGATAGGTTAAATTATTACTTTATTAATAACAGGGTGGAGTCACCACCTGGAGATAGGTTAAATTATTACTTTATTAATAACAGGGTGGAGTCACCACCTGGAGTTTAAATTATGACTTTATTAATAACAGGGTGGAGTCACTACAATTTTTACTACACTTTACTATACTTTCACTACAAAATGTATAACTATATTAATAACAGGGTGGAGTCATCACCTGGAGGTTAAATTATTACTATATTAATAACAGGGTGGAGTCACCACCTGGAGGTTAAATTATTACTATATTAATAACAGGGTGGAGTCATCACCTGGAGGTTAAATTATTACTATATTAATAACAGGGTGGAGTCATCACCTGGAGGTTAAATTATTACTATATTAATAACAGGGTGGAGTCACCACCTGGAGGTTAAATTATTACTATATTAATAACAGGGTGGAGTCATCACCTGGAGGTTAAATTATTACTATATTAATAACAGGGTGGAGTCACCACCTGGAGGTTAAATTATTACTATTTATTCTCACCTGTTTATCAGAAATCAAATGTTGGATGTCCCAGAACTCTCTCCAACTTAATGAGTCTAAAACTGAGATCCTCCTATTTGGCCCTTCCCACTCCACCATCCCCTTCCACTCACATCTTGGCACTCTGTCAAACAACGTTAAGACCTCGGCCCGCAACTTGGGCGTGATGTTTGATTCGGATTTATCTTTTAATGTGCAAGTAACGAAAGTGGTACAATCTTGTTTCTTTCAACTTAGAAATATTTCTAAAATTAAGTCATTTTTATCAATTGCAGACCTTGAAAAAGTAATTCATGTTTTTATTTCATCTCGTTTAGACTACTGCAATTCACTATACTCAGGGCTCAACAAAAAGGTTATCTCCCGTCTTCAACTTGTGCAAAACTCCGCAGCTAGACTACTTACAAGGTCTCGGAGGCGGGACCACATTACACCAATCCTGGCTGCTCTCCACTGGCTGCCAGTGTCTTTTAGAGTTGATTTCAAAATTGTATTGATTACTTTTAAAGCCCTGCGGGGCCTGGCTCCTAGCTATATCTCAGATATGTTGAAACCCTACAGGCCAGCACGCACCCTCAGATCCTCAGGTCTGGCCCTCCTGGAAGTTCCCTCGACTCGCCTAGTCACTATGGGCAACCGGGCTTTTGCTGCCCGGGCACCCAGACTCTGGAATGACCTACCTCTCGCTCTAAGGCTAGCTAACTCGGTGTCAACATTCAAATCACATTTGAAAACACATTTGTACACTAAAGCCTTTCCTTAGATTCATCATATTGCTCTTTTTTCTTTCATGTCCATGTATGTACTGTATATGTTCTATTATTGTCTTACACTGTCTATTTTTATGCATTTTCAATTGATTGTTGTTTATCCTTTGACACTGTAAAGCACTTTGTAAACATTGTTTTCGAAAAGCGCTTTATAAATAAAGTTTATTATTATTATTATTACTATATTAATAACAGGGTGGAGTCACCACCTGGAGGTTAAATTATTACTATATTAATAACAGGGTGGAGTCACCACCTGGAGGTTAAATTATTACTATATTAATAACAGGGTGGAGAAACTACAATTTTTACTACACAGGGTGGAGTCACCACCTGCTGATAGGTTACATTTATAACTTTATTAATAACAGGGTGGAGTCACTACATTTCCCATAATGCTTTGGTGCACTGCTCCTCCTTGTGGATAGGGGGGGGGGGGGGGGCTGTCTTACTGAGACAACATGTAGTCCAGGAAGTAAGTGAGCCCAGTGTCCATGGCTGCGTTCGAATTCATTCCCTATGCCCCATATAGTGCACTACTTTGGGGTTCCGCCATTTTGTTATAGTGTCCGAATATGTAGTGAGCATTTTTGCACCCTAATGTAGTGGACTGAAGTATCCCACAATGCACCGGGGATTGTAGGGACCATCCGATGGTCACTACAAAAACACAGCGAAGCAAATCTGCCCCATAATGCATTGCGCAAGCTCGCTCTTGAACGCACATGCACGCGTTTGCGCGCACGTGCGCTGCTTCTGCATGCATGCGCTTATTGCGCTCCAACTCA
The DNA here is from genome assembly GCF_951216825.1 of Electrona antarctica. Classification (NCBI taxonomy): domain Eukaryota; kingdom Metazoa; phylum Chordata; class Actinopteri; order Myctophiformes; family Myctophidae; genus Electrona; species Electrona antarctica. The sequence goes on along the minus strand of NW_027637964.1, from coordinate 152,494 downwards.
GAAGAGGCAGAAGTTGAACCAGCGAAAGAAATCAACACGAATGTACTTTTTAAACTTTCGTTTCCCCTCTCTTTTCTTCCCTGGCGGATCTCGAAGCTACAGATCTCGAGACAAATGATCTGTGCATTTATTTGCAATTGTTTTGTTTTATTTATTTATAATAAAACAATTCATTTGCATTTGCAATAGTATTACTAATCTGATTCATTCATATCACCCAGGCCCAGCGCATGACGTTAGGAGAGGAATGAGTTGCTTGCTGTAGTGTAGGCCTTATATTTTAATAGTTTTTGGATTATGGTTGGTGAGGTTGTAAAGCTATGTGCTAAAGTCCAATATATATTTTGTACATGCATGTGAGACATGAATTGTGTCTCCGAACATATGTTTTATTAATATTAATTAATTCCTGACATTAAAAAATATATGTTATCTAACATTATTTCATTGAATTGCGCTAAATACATCACAACTTCATTATGTAGGCAGTAATTTATTGGACTGCTGTTTCTGTTAACGTCCGTATTGTAATGTGAGCAGAGCTTGTAGATCGGCTACTTTTGGTAATTCTTTACCAAAAGTACCCGATCTACAAGCTCACAATACGGACGTCGCGTTGCTTATAGATCGGCTATTTTTGCCGTATCCCCCCCCCCCCCCCCCCCCCCCCAGGATTAGCTGGGGTTCATAATCATGCTGCTGATATTTTCATATTGTCAAGGTGGTGCACTGTTTTCATATTGCTGGATAATGGATATAATATTAATGTATTGATCATAGGCCTATGTTATTTTAAAAGAATAACCTTTTTCTCATCATTTCAGCAGCAGCGTTTTGACTGTTTTTTTGTAGTCAGTTGATTCTTCATATCCAAATGAGTGAAACGGCCGGGATGATTTGTTTATTTTTCATACAGTTCTTTATGAGGCGATCTGAACCCTATGGGGGATTACAATGCAAATAAAAAGTACATGAACCCGCGGACCTATAGCGCCCTCTACCGATATTGACGTCAGAGTCGGTGCTCCCCATACAGGGAGTATTGTCCGAATTAGGGCTGTCCCCGACTAAGGATTTGTATAGTCGAAATTAATATGAATAAATTTGCTGTTAGTCGACTGATAGTCGACTGAACACCCCCCTGCACCCCCCCCCCCAAAAAAAAACAACACATTTGCATTAAGGTTGGGCGATAAGCTCTCAAGGCGCCGCGTCCTGCCTGTTTTTGCAGCGCCGTTCGCTACGCGTTGAGAGCTTGTAGATCCGTCTATTTTTGCAGCGCAGCTGCAGCCAGGGTAACAAAATAAAAAATAAGTTACAGGTGGAGATGAAGTGAAGTTGGAACGGACAAGCAGCTGCAAGCCATGAAGCCAAGCTAACATCACAACCACTGGCTGGTGACAGTGTTGTTAGCCACAGCAACATGTAGCCTGCCCTGGTAACTTCTCCTCCTCCCCGGAGAACTCTTGCCTCCCCGCACCGTCGGGGAGGCTGATCCACAAGCTCTCAAGGCATCGCGTCCTGCCTGTTTTTGCAGCGCCGTTCGCTACGCGTTGAGAGCTTGTAGATCTGTCTATTTTTGCAGCGCTGGTGTCGGGGTTCGTTCACGTTGTCAATAAAAAAATAACCTAGATTACAGGCGGAGATGAAGTTCAATCAGTGGGTTGAATCAGTAGCTACGCGCTAAGCTAACGATCCCCGACCCTACACTAACACTAGCAGCCTGTTTTTTATTTTCCCCCCGACTTCACGGGTGGCGCATTGGGATTGTGATGAGACACGAGACAGCAGTGTGCATTCTGTTGTGACTGTATATTATTAAACTGCATGGGTCTGGACTCCGGAGCATAAACAACATGTAGGCTACAGTACAGTAGCCTCCCTCGGCTCGGTCCCTCCCAGCCTTTACTCTGGCTGCCAGAGTGTTCCCCGATGCTGCGGTGCGGGGACTGGGAGCATACCATTATAACGGAGGGGTTTTCCACCCGGCCCAAAAGAAAAAAATCGTCCCGACTGTTTTTTTGTTTTTTTTTGGTGAACATCGACTGAGAGGTTGTCAGTCGACTGAGACCCGTTCCGATCGATTAGTCGACTATAAGACTAATCGAGGTCAGCCCTAGTCCGAATTAATCACTATTTGAGTCCATTGAGTCTGGGTCCCCGTATGGGGAGTAGGGAACAACCCTAGCAATTCGAACGCAGCCCATGACATCAGAGACACTGGGCTCACTGCTACAATGTGGATAGGGGGGGGGGGGGGCTGTCTTACTGAGACAACATGTAGTCCTAGCCTGGTTAATAAACCAGACCGAATCAGCCGTTGGCAAAAAAAATTGCCTACCAGCGGATTACGGTCTGGCGAGGCTCAGTAGCACGCCTCTTTCCTACAACCGAGAACAGGTCGGACCAATCGGGACACGGTATGCAATATGGGCTTTGGTACAATGACGTTCAATGCTTGAGACTTTTGACTGACAGTAGCTCTGACCAATTGCGTCAAAGAGAAAATGTTTGAACCCGCCCCCCCGGGAAATGAAAAAAAAGTGGAGCCAGCCCAGACTAATATACCGCGACAGTGTTGTGTGATATTAGTCTGGCTTATTAGCCAGGCTAATGTAGTCCAGGAAGTGAGTGAGCCCAGTGTCCATGACATCAGAGACACTGGGCTCACTGCTACAATGTGGATAGGGGGGGGGGGGGGGGGGGGCTGTCTTACTGAGACAACATGTAGTCCAGGAAGTGAGTGAGCCCAGTGTCCATGACATCAGAGACACTGGGCTCACTGCTACAATCTAAAATATCTAAAACCACACATTACACACATAAAGACCTCCAGGAAAGGGTTCTAAATCTTCTAAACGTCATTAACTCAAGTACACAAGTACTCTCAGTTTGTTGACTGAGTGACATGGAGACTTTAATTTAACTTGTATTGACCTCTTCCATACAGGAAAGGATTCCAAATAAGCCGACTGGCTTCTTCCTTTCCCTGCACAGAATGTTTGTCCGTTGAATTATGTATTGTCTAATTATTTTAATAACTATGTGCTAAAATGAATAAACTAAACTAAACTAAACATTTGGAGAACGTTGACCTCACCTCACAGTCCAGGGTGAGGTTGACCCCTCCAGGCTGACCCCCAGGGCCAGGTTGACCCCCGGGCTGACCCCCGGGCTCCGTGGAGTGCAGCAGGGCTCTGAAGTGGGAGCTGCAGGCTGCGAGCACCGAGCTGTGAGCCCTGAAGCTGCAGCCGGCCACCTGAACCCTGCAGTCACACAGAGGGTTGGACTGCAGACGCTGCTGGTTCAGCTGATGGAACAGGTTCTGGAAGTGACCCGGGAACTCCATGATGACCTAATGATGACCTAATGATGACCTAATGACCCGGGAACTCCATGATGACCTAATGATGACCTAATGATGACCTAATGACCCGGGAACTCCATGATGACCTAATGATGACCTAATGACCCGGGAACTCCATGATGACCTAATGACCCGGGAACTCCATGATGACCTAATGATGACCTAATGACCCGGGAACTCCATGATGACCTAATGACCCGGGAACTCCATGATGACCTAATGATGACCTAATGATGACCTAATGACCCGGGAACTCCATGATGACCTAATGATGACCTAATGACCCGGGAACTCCATGATGACCTAATGATGACCTAATGATGACCTAATGATGACCTAATGACCCGGGAACTCCATGATGACCTAATGATGACCTAATGAACCCTGCATGATGACCCCAACCTGTGGACGAGGACATACAGTTGATTAGACAGACTTTTACATGAAAAACCCCTTATAGGCCCCATCCTGGGGCTCAGAGGTCCATCCTGGGGCTCAGAGGTCCATCCTGGGTTTCAGGGGGGAGGGGCATTCGAACATGGGGCTAAATATGCATTTTATTTTAGGGATGCACCGAAAGGGAAATTCTTGGCCGAAGCCGAATACCGAATATAGGAAACAGTTGGCCGAAAACCGAATATCCGAAGATTCATATTATATATATTTTTTCCTACCATTGCTGTCATGGCCGTACCTTAAGGCTACCTGATTTATGGCAAAATAAATGGTTATGGAAAAACTTAACTTAAATAATAATCACTATTATGAGTCCATAAAACATTTATTCAGCTCTTTTGAATGCTTTAATTGCATACACTATTCTGTGATATATTTTCTGCCTATTCGGGCCGAAACCGAATAGGCCGGAAATGCATTTTTAGCCATTTCCAGCCGAATATTTTCTGCGGCCGAATATTCGGTGCATCACTAATTATTTTCACAAAATTGTACGGTGTTTTCTTTATCATTATTTACTATAGTGCTACTAGAGTAGCCTGGCTAATAACAGGTGATGTGACTGGCCGGTAGTAGCCTGGCTAATAAGCCAGACTCAAAGCACACTGTCGTGGTATTTGAGTCTGGAGATGCTGTGGATGGATCTTGTTTCCCGGGGGGTGGGTTCAAACATTTTCTCTTTGACGCAATTGGTCAGAGCTACTGTCAGTCAAAGGTCTCAAGCATTGAACGTCACTGTACCAAAGCCCGCCCATATTGCATACCGTGTCCCGATTGGCCACACCAGTTCTCTGGTGTAGGAAATGGGCGAACAATTGAGCCTCTCCAGACCGTAATCCGCCGGCAGGCAATTTTGTTTTGCCAACGGCTGATTCGGTCTGGCTTATTAGCCAGGCTAATACTAGAGCCCAGGAAATTACATCTGGCCACAAAAGATCACGGGATCTACTGAATGTGAAGGGGGGGGGGGGGGGGGGGGTTGTCACCTCCTCCTTCACATTCAGTAGATCCTGTGATCTTTTGTGGATACTGGGGTCTAGTAGGACTATAGTAAATAATTAAAAAAATAAATTGCCATCTTGTAAAAAAAAAAACATTTAACCCCATGCTCGAATGCCCCCCCCCCCCCCCCTGTCAAAAACAGCTCAAATCGCTAAAATGAAAGAAAGCAGCAAATGAAAGAAAATGATCCCTCATCTTTTACTTTCTCTAATAACAACCTAAAACATGAACCTTATTGTCCTTTAAGTTGTCCTTTAATGATTATTAAATCATATGATATGATCATAATATGATAGCTGGTACCCCTGTCTGCTAAATTGATTGATTGAAATATTTATTAACAGTTTGCAGAATTACAGTACATTTCAAGCACAAACTCAATACAACGACTGTTAACTGTGAGTGGACGACACCATAAAGCATTACACTTGTTTACAAGAGGGTCCACCATGTTCAATTCATCAAAACATTTAGAGACGTACAAATGAAACTAAATGATATAATATGGTATCTGGTACCCCTGTGATTATTAAATCATATGATCATAATATGATATCTGGTACCCCTGTGATTATTAAATCATATGATCATAATATGATATCTGGTACCCCTGTGATTATTAAATCATATGATATGATCATAATATGATATCTGGTACCCCTGTGATTATTACATCATATGATATGATCATAATATGATATCTGGTACCCCTGTCTGCTAAATGAAACCTGCATGCATTTCATTCATCACATCATCTAAATGATATCATATGATTATTACATCATATTATATAATATATGGCCTATCACACTGAGTCTGCAGAAATAAACCCTGCATTAATTTCATCATGATCTATGTATCATTATGATTATTAAATAAATCATATTATATCACTGTATAGTCTGCAGAATAAACCCTGCATTAATTTCATCATGATCTCTGTATCATTATGATTATTAAATAAATCATATTATATCACTGTATAGTCTGCAGAATAAAGCCTGAATTAATTTAAATAGATGATCTGTCTGTCTGCTAAATAAAGCCTACATGCATTTCATTCATTAGTTTCAAATATATCATCATCTCGTTGTGTTGTTAATAATAGACAGAGTATCATTCAGTAATTAATTATAATTAATATAATGTAATAATAGTTCCATACCTCAGGGCGGAATGAAGCTGTGTTGGTTCACAAAGCTAACAAGAAACACCGGAAGAACAAAACACCTCAAATCAACCATGATTGGACGATAGGTGCCTAGCGGGACGGGGCTAAACTGTTGCCTCGTGCGGTGATTCGTCGGTTTACAGGAAGAATTGGTTTGCAGGCGTCCAATGGGAACGAAGCAACGGCTCGGAGGACTACAACTTGAAACTACAACAAGGAGGAAGTAAAATGAAGTGCGTGATCTGGATCTGAAGCAGAGCAGTGTTACTATAATACTACTATTACTAATAATAATAATAATAATACAATATTCTGTACGGTCTGTATGATGAATTGATTGGCCCAGACAGCAACATTTCAAGCACAACTCAATACAAAGGCTGTTAACTGTGAGTGGACGACCCAATTAAGCATTACACTTGTTTACAAGAGGGTCCACCATGTTCAATTCATCATAACATTTAAAGACGTATAAATAGACACTTCTATATATAGTCAAAAAGCAGGGGGAAAAAAGGTTTGTTTTTTTCCCCGTTTTACCTCCTTTATGATGAATTCCTGTTCTGTTCTTCGTCTATATATAGAAGTGTCTATTTGTATGTCTCTAAATGTTTTGATGAATTGAACAAGGTGGACCCTCTTGTAAACAAGTGTAATGCTTTATGGTGTCGTCCACTCAGTTAACAGCCTTTGAGTTGTGCTTGAAATGTACTGTAATTCTGCAAACTGTTAATAAATATTTAAATCAATCAATCAAAACTCAATCATCTTATCAGACCCAGTGTTACATTTATATATACAGGTTTAATGTTGGTTTTTAGTCAATTGACAATAAAGATAATTTAATGTTTGTTTTGACACCGTTTGTTTTACATCATCATCATTACATCATACCAAGCTATACCGAATTCCCTCCTCGATGTTGTAAGATCATAAGAGCGCCCCTCACTTCACATGGGTGTGATTTTTTTCAGTCGATTTTGGTTTAGGTTTAGTTTTAGTCTTTTGAATAACAAACCAATATAGTCTTATGTCGTCTTCTGAAATTGTTTAGTCTTAGTCTAGTCTAAGGTGACTAAATATCAAAAACCTTAGTATTTTAGTCTTTAGTATTAGTATTTAGTCTTGTAGTAGTCAACAAAAATAACGTTTAATTGATATTGTTGTAGTTCAGATGTTTGGTCTAAATGAAGCCTCCTGAACCACAGAACAATATTATAACTATGTCCCCAACTCACTGCCACCATCTGCTGGACACAACGAGAAGTGCATCCAAATACTAGCACTGTACATTTGTATGGCATTAAATGTTGAAATGAATTGAATATTATATGATGGACCACAATGGAAACAACAAGCCATCGTGCTTTATTTATAAATCCTCTTAACAGACCTTGTATCGAACTGGACTTTACTGTGCTTTTCTTTTCTTTTAAGTGTTAATAAAGTATTCAATCAATCTAATTAAATTACCGGTACTTTTCTGTTCCATATGGTTACACTGTTCTTCTATTATGAATAATAAACCCAGAGAAACACCGTGTTTAGCCTGTAAATAAACCCAGAGAAACACCGTGTTTAGCCTGTAAATAAACCCAGAGAAACACCGTGTTTAGCCTGTAAATAAACCCAGAGAAACACCGTGTTTAGCCTGTAAATAAACCCAGAGAAACACCGTGTTTAGCCTGTAAATAAACCCAGAGAAACACCGTGTTTAGCCTGTAAATAAACCCAGAGAAACACCGTGTTTAGCCTGTAAATAAACCCAGAGAAACACCGTGTTTAGCCTGTAAATAAACCCAGAGAAACACCGTGTTTAGCCTGTAAATAAACCCAGAGAAACACCGTGTTTAGCTTGTAAATAAACCCAGAGAAACACCGTGTTTAGCCTGTAAATAAACCCAGAGAAACACCGTGTTTAGCCTGTAAATAAACCCAGAGAAACACCGTGTTTAGCCTGTAAATAAACCCAGAGAAACACCGTGTTTAGCCTGTAAATGAACCCAGAGAAACACCGTGTTTAGCCTGTAAATAAACCCAGAGAAACACCGTGTTTAGCCTGTAAATGAACCCAGAGAAACACCGTGTTTAGCCTGTAAATGAACCCAGAGAAACACCGTGTTTAGCCTGTAAATGAACCCAGAGAAACACCGTGTTTAGCCTGTAAATGAACCCAGAGAAACACCGTGTTTAGCCTGTAAATGAACCCAGAGAAACACCGTGTTTAGCCTGTAAATGAACCCAGAGAAACACCGTGTTTAGCCTGTAAATGAACCCAGAGAAACACCGTGTTTAGCCTGTAAATGAACCCAGAGAAACACCGTGTTTAGCCTGTAAATGAACCCAGAGAAACACCGTGTTTAGCCTGTAAATGAACCCAGAGAAACACCGTGTTTAGCCTGTAAATGAACCCAGAGAAACACCGTGTTTAGCCTGTAAATGAACCCAGAGAAACACCGTGTTTAGCCTGTAAATGAACCCAGAGAAACACCGTGTTTAGCCTGTAAATGAACCCAGAGAAACACCGTGTTTAGCCTGTAAATGAACCCAGAGAAACACCGTGTTTAGCCTGTAAATGAACCCAGAGAAACACCGTGTTTAGCCTGTAAATGAACCCAGAGAAACACCGTGTTTAGCCTGTAAATGAACCCAGAGAAACACCGTGTTTAGCCTGTAAATGAACCCAGAGAAACACCGTGTTTAGCCTGTAAATGAACCCAGAGAAACACCGTGTTTAGCCTGTAAATGAACCCAGAGAAACACCGTGTTTAGCCTGTAAATGAACCCAGAGAAACACCGTGTTTAGCCTGTAAATGAACCCAGAGAAACACCGTGTTTAGCCTGTAAATGAACCCAGAGAAACACCGTGTTTAGCCTGTAAATGAACCCAGAGAAACACCGTGTTTAGCCTGTAAATGAACCCAGAGAAACACCGTGTTTAGCCTGTAAATGAACCCAGAGAAACACCGTGTTTAGCCTGTAAATGAACCCAGAGAAACACCGTGTTTAGCCTGTAAATGAACCCAGAGAAACACCGTGTTTAGCCTGTAAATGAACCCAGAGAAACACCGTGTTTAGCCTGTAAATGAACCCAGAGAAACACCGTGTTTAGCCTGTAAATGAACCCAGAGAAACACCGTGTTTAGCCTGTAAATGAACCCAGAGAAACACCGTGTTTAGCCTGTAAATGAACCCAGAGAAACACCGTGTTTAGCCTGTAAATGAACCCAGAGAAACACCGTGTTTAGCCTGTAAATGAACCCAGAGAAACACCGTGTTTAGCCTGTAAATGAACCCAGAGAAACACCGTGTTTAGCCTGTAAATGAACCCAGAGAAACACCGTGTTTAGCCTGTAAATGAACCCAGAGAAACACCGTGTTTAGCCTGTAAATGAACCCAGAGAAACACCGTGTTTAGCCTGTAAATGAACCCAGAGAAACACCGTGTTTAGCCTGTAAATGAACCCAGAGAAACACCGTGTTTAGCCTGTAAATGAACCCAGAGAAACACCGTGTTTAGCCTGTAAATGAACCCAGAGAAACACCGTGTTTAGCCTGTAAATGAACCCAGAGAAACACCGTGTTTAGCCTGTAAATGAACCCAGAGAAACACCGTGTTTAGCCTGTAAATGAACCCAGAGAAACACCGTGTTTAGCCTGTAAATGAACCCAGAGAAACACCGTGTTTAGCCTGTAAATGAACCCAGAGAAACACCGTGTTTAGCCTGTAAATGAACCCAGAGAAACACCGTGTTTAGCCTGTAAATGAACCCAGAGAAACACCGTGTTTAGCCTGTAAATGAACCCAGAGAAACACCGTGTTTAGCCTGTAAATGAACCCAGAGAAACACCGTGTTTAGCCTGTAAATGAACCCAGAGAAACACCGTGTTTAGCCTGTAAATGAACCCAGAGAAACACCGTGTTTAGCCTGTAAATGAACCCAGAGAAACACCGTGTTTAGCCTGTAAATGAACCCAGAGAAACACCGTGTTTAGCCTGTAAATGAACCCAGAGAAACACCGTGTTTAGCCTGTAAATGAACCCAGAGAAACACCGTGTTTAGCCTGTAAATGAACCCAGAGAAACACCGTGTTTAGCCTGTAAATGAACCCAGAGAAACACCGTGTTTAGCCTGTAAATGAACCCAGAGAAACACCGTGTTTAGCCTGTAAATGAACCCAGAGAAACACCGTGTTTAGCCTGTAAATGAACCCAGAGAAACACCGTGTTTAGCCTGTAAATAAACCCAGAGAAACACCGTGTTTAGCCTGTAAATGAACCCAGAGAAACACCGTGTTTAGCCTGTAAATAAACCCAGAGAAACACCGTGTTTAGCCTGTAAATAAACCCAGAGAAACACCGTGTTTAGCCTGTAAATGAACCCAGAGAAACACCGTGTTTAGCCTGTAAATGAACCCAGAGAAACACCGTGTTTAGCCTGTAAATGAACCCAGAGAAACACCGTGTTTAGCCTGTAAATGAACCCAGAGAAACACCGTGTTTAGCCTGTAAATGAACCCAGAGAAACACCGTGTTTAGCCTGTAAATGAACCCAGAGAAACACCGTGTTTAGCCTGTAAATGAACCCAGAGAAACACCGTGTTTAGCCTGTAAATGAACCCAGAGAAACACCGTGTTTAGCCTGTAAATGAACCCAGAGAAACACCGTGTTTAGCCTGTAAATGAACCCAGAGAAACACCGTGTTTAGCCTGTAAATGAACCCAGAGAAACACCGTGTTTAGCCTGTAAATGAACCCAGAGAAACACCGTGTTTAGCCTGTAAATGAACCCAGAGAAACACCGTGTTTAGCCTGTAAATGAACCCAGAGAAACACCGTGTTTAGCCTGTAAATGAACCCAGAGAAACACCGTGTTTAGCCTGTAAATGAACCCAGAGAAACACCGTGTTTAGCCTGTAAATGAACCCAGAGAAACACCGTGTTTAGCCTGTAAATGAACCCAGAGAAACACCGTGTTTAGCCTGTAAATGAACCCAGAGAAACACCGTGTTTAGCCTGTAAATGAACCCAGAGAAACACCGTGTTTAGCCTGTAAATGAACCCAGAGAAACACCGTGTTTAGCCTGTAAATGAACCCAGAGAAACACCGTGTTTAGCCTGTAAATGAACCCAGAGAAACACCGTGTTTAGCCTGTAAATGAACCCAGAGAAACACCGTGTTTAGCCTGTAAATGAACCCAGAGAAACACCGTGTTTAGCCTGTAAATGAACCCAGAGAAACACCGTGTTTAGCCTGTAAATGAACCCAGAGAAACACCGTGTTTAGCCTGTAAATGAACCCAGAGAAACACCGTGTTTAGCCTGTAAATGAACCCAGAGAAACACCGTGTTTAGCCTGTAAATGAACCCAGAGAAACACCGTGTTTAGCCTGTAAATGAACCCAGAGAAACACCGTGTTTAGCCTGTAAATGAACCCAGAGAAACACCGTGTTTAGCCTGTAAATGAACCCAGAGAAACACCGTGTTTAGCCTGTAAATGAACCCAGAGAAACACCGTGTTTAGCCTGTAAATGAACCCAGAGAAACACCGTGTTTAGCCTGTAAATGAACCCAGAGAAACACCGTGTTTAGCCTGTAAATGAACCCAGAGAAACACCGTGTTTAGCCTGTAAATGAACCCAGAGAAACACCGTGTTTAGCCTGTAAATGAACCCAGAGAAACACCGTGTTTAGCCTGTAAATGAACCCAGAGAAACACCGTGTTTAGCCTGTAAATGAACCCAGAGAAACACCGTGTTTAGCCTGTAAATGAACCCAGAGAAACACCGTGTTTAGCCTGTAAATAAACCCAGAGAAACACCGTGTTTAGCCTGTAAATAAACCCAGAGAAACACCGTGTTTAGCCTGTAAATAAACCCAGAGAAACACCGTGTTTAGCCTGTAAATAAACCCAGAGAAACACCGTGTTTAGCCTGTAAATAAACCCAGAGAAACACCGTGTTTAGCCTGTAAATAAACCCAGAGAAACACCGTGTTTAGCCTGTAAATAAACCCAGAGAAACACCGTGTTTAGCCTGTAAATAAACCCAGAGAAACACCGTGTTTAGCCTGTAAATAAACCCAGAGAAACACCGTGTTTAGCCTGTAAATAAACCCAGAGAAACACCGTGTTTAGCCTGTAAATAAACCCAGAGAAACACCGTGTTTAGCCTGTAAATAAACCCAGAGAAACACCGTGTTTAGCCTGTAAATAAACCCAGAGAAACACCGTGTTTAGCCTGTAAATAAACCCAAATAGTGTCTGAAACAGAGAATCAGCCTTCTAAAAACAGTGGTTCCCAAAGTGGGGTCCGGGGACCCCCAGGGGTCCTTGAGGGAGTTCCAGGGGGTCCCCAGGGGTCCTTGAGGGAGTTCCAGGGGGTCCGGGGACCCCCAGGGGTCCTTGAGGGAGTTCCAGGGGGTCCCCAGGGGTCCTTGAGGCAGTTCCAGGGGGTCCGGGGACCCCCAGGGGTCCTTGAGGGAGTTCCCCCGGTTAAATTGACTTTTTTACCGGGCCAGTTTTGAACTGCAGCCACCTGTAAGGGCTCTTTGAGAGCGGTTTTGAAGGAGTCTAGGGATTCACATTTATTTAACAACTGTTGGTAACAAGACTATGAATAATTAATACACAACAACCACGACAGACTTTTCAACAATCCGTTTATTAAATTAAAACAATTACAGTTTATCATTTAGGCACTGAGCAATGAATCCACAGCCATTTACAGTAACCTGTTTTATCATTTAGGCACTGAGCAATGAATCCACAGAGCCATTTACAGTAACATGTTTTATCATTTAGGCACTTAGCAATGAATCCACAGAGCCATTTACAGTAACATGTTTTAGAACACCACAAAGTTGGTACGGTGACTTTAAACTAAAATACACAATGAAATAAAATACATGGTACACCATACAATAAAATCCACCATACAGTAAAATCCACCATTGGCCCAGCCTGTAACCGGAACATCTGTTACACATGTCATCAAAAAGAGAACATCGAATACAAGAATCAAGTATCAGTAACAAAACAAAAAAACAATCATCAGTCTTGATGGAAAGTCATTCATGAAACGTAAATGTGTGGAGATCTGTCTACTCTAACCTAATCTAACCTAACCTAATCTAACCTAATCTAACCTAATCTGTAAAGCTCCCTGTGGTGATGACTGGTTCAAACACAGAGGGTCTAGTTAACTAGTGTTAACTAGTGATAACTAGAAGCATTCATACACTAATGAGGTATAAATCTACATATTCATACATTAACCTGAGATGAGGTAGAAATCTTCATATTCATACATTGAGGTATAAATCTACATATTCGTAACATTAATGAGGTATAAATCTACATATTCATGAACCTGAGATCAGACATAAAGTAGCAGCAGGTGTATGCTGTGCATTATATCAGTAACCCTTTCACTGCCACCTGTTCTCTCCTTGCCAAGGTCTTTGTTTTAAAGGTGAAAGTGACCCCGGGTCGTCACCAGGAGGTCAGCAAACGTCTAATGGATCCTCCCGTGATGTTTTTGGTTGTTTCTTTTGGTTTCCTGAGGCATTGTATGAGCCGTGGGTACTGTGGAACGCCTGTGTCAACATTAGAAGTCAGTGGGGCGAAGAGTGCGTACGCACATACACACAGAGACGTAGACGTGCGTACGCACATACACACAGAGACGTAGACGTGCGTACGCACATACACACAGAGACGTAGACGTGCGTACGCACATACACACAGAGACGTAGACGTGCGTACGCACATACACACAGAGACGTAGACGTGCGTACGCACATACACACAGAGACGTAGACGTGCGTACGCACATACACACAGAGACGTAGACGTGCGTACGCACATACACACAGAGACGTAGACGTGCGTACGCACATACACACAGAGACGTAGACGTGCGTACGCACATACACACAGAGACGTAGACGTGCGTACGCACATACACACAGAGACGTAGACGTGCGTACGCACATACACACAGAGACGTAGACGTGCGTACGCACATACACACAGAGACGTAGACGTGCGTACGCACATACACACAGAGACGTAGACGTGCGTACGCACATACACACAGAGACGTAGACGTGCGTACGCACATACACACAGAGACGTAGACGTGCGTACGCACATACACACAGAGACGTAGACGTGCGTACGCACATACACACAGAGACGTAGACGTGCGTACGCACATACACACAGAGACGTAGACGTGCGTACGCACATACACACAGAGACGTAGACGTGCGTACGCACATACACACAGAGACGTAGACGTGCGTACGCACATACACACAGAGACGGGGTGCATTTATTATAGGATATATATTTGTTTCCTTGGACTGGAGCGAGAAACAATTCTACTGGAACAAAATATGTTCATCTGGAGGTCAGAGGTCAAACCCCCTCAATCTGAGGTCAGAGGTCAAATCATATCAATCTGGAGGTCAGAGGTCAAACCATATAAATCTGGAGGTCAGAGGTCAAACCCTATCAATCTGAGGTTGGAGGTCAAACCCTATCAATCTGGAGGTCAGGGGTCAAACCCTATCAATCTGGAGGTCAGAGGTCAAACCCTATCTTGGGGTCTTTAGCACATCAATGTTTGATTGACAGATTGTCACTGTGCTTCTTATATACATCATCAGCGTGATGTCACCATGATGTCATAATGAGTCACTCATGGCCAAATATGGAGTCCATGATGTCAGGCGTACTGGCGGCGGTGGTAACCATGACAACCTGGACTCACTCAGACGTAACCATGGCGACCTGATGTGACCCTCGCTCGCATCGAGACTCTATCTCTGCTCACACAGAAACACTGAGGAGCCATGCCGCCCCCACAACATGAACCCAAGGCAGAGGGGTTCAGTGGACGGGTTCTGGAAGGTGTACAGGTGGGTCAGAGTGTCCTCTGAGGACACGTCATAGAAGGACAGAGTCCCAGCGGGACGGTCCACGTACACTG